>NW_026706315.1:0-207748 GCF_029867415.1 Vicia villosa | reverse complement strand
CTCCTTGTGTGTCCTTTTGAAAAAAGTGTCTTTTTGTTGACTTTGAAAATGACCTGTAATGTCTTTGATCATATTTTTCAAATGGTGAATCCAATGACCATGGGATCAATGGCATTTGAAAGATAATTGAATTTCCTTCAAAACAAGCTTTGGTTTGAATTTTTTGGATGAAGGATGAGAGAGTTATGATCAGTCAAAGTTGAGTTGACTTTTCAGGCAAAAACCCTAATTTTGAATCTTAGGGTTTTGTTGATTTTTGATCTTTCCTTGATGAATTATGATCATCCAATGATCAAATGATGAATCCTTTGACAAAATATGGACTTTGACAAAAAATTTCATTTTTGACTGTCTGTTGACTTTTTTGGTCAAACGGGTCGTCTGTTGACTGTTTGAGCTGCTGACGGTGCGTCTGAGTGAATTGAAGTTTGAAAATTTGTATGATGGTACTTTGAGATATATGGATGTGTATGAAATCCATTTGAGCTCTCAAAAACTTGTTGCTCCTGTAAAAACAAGAAAAACCCTGATTAGGGACTGTTTGTGTAGGAGACAGTTAAGCGTACCTGATTTTTGTGCAGTGTTGAGTCTCTGCTAATCGCTTGATATTCAGAAGACTTCTAGAACAAAAATCTTGGAATTTTGAATTGTGAAAGATTGATTTGATTGATGGTACAAAACACTGAGAATTGTACTGCCAGCAGTTTGGCTGTCAACTGACTGTTCAGGTATTGATGTAGCAATTAGAGTGAAAAATCAACAGTCAAAGTTAATTTTCTTTTTTGTTGTTTTTTTTTTGTTTTTGTTTGAAAAATGAAAGTTATTTACATGACTTGTTAGAAAAACACAGACATAATAAATAACTAATATTTACGGTATGCGGGCAAAATTACCGATAATAACCCTGAAAATCATTTAATGCACAGAAAAATGAATATTTGACTGGCAGAAAACACACAAAATATTATCTTAGTAATTAAGCAATATTATGACAAATAGTACAACATTTAATACTGACAGTACAAATATCACATACTATATTGAACAGTACGACGAATAAACGGTACATTTAAGAAATAAGAAATACGGCAAATTTTAAGAATGACGATTAATGACCCATGCTATGAACAATAACATGTAGATGATTGGGAGCATAACCATTGCAGGTCCACACTCCTCAGGACTATGCAGGCAGAAGAAAGTCATGATCACCGTAGCAATGGTGATGACTGTAAGGAACAGTGTCTCTATCCATTTTGCCATTCTTGTTAGGGAAGAAGAGAAAATAGATATGAGATAGGAATTTGAAAGATGAGTTGGAATTTGATGTGAGATTTTATGAAAGAAAATGAGAGGTATTTATAGAATGGAAAGAAGGAAAGAGACGTTGGGGAATGATGTGATTCCGTACAAAAGGAAAATTTGAGTGGAAGTAAGATTTGAAAGAAAGTGTATGATAGTGTTGGAAAAAGGAGAGATTTGATTTTTGAAAAAAGAGATTTGAAAAGATTTTTGCAAATAATGGAATATAGTACAAAAATTAGTGGGAAACAAAAGATAATAATAATCTACTTGTTACCAGTACAGTCTGAGTTTCCTGATTCTGCGCCTACAAAAAGATTTAACTTTGTACCAATTGTGTCAGTACCATTTATCTGTAAATAAATAAATAGCATGTGTGAAGTAATACACAGTATTTGGCGTTTGCGTAAGAATAAATTCAACTGCAAGCCAAATTACCGTATAAGAAAAATTCTAAAAACTAAGTGTTTCATATGTTAGGATATTTGTTGAAATAATCCATAATTATATGAGACTCTTAATTTTCAGATTGGAGTTTTCTTGAAAAATATGTGGGCAAATTTTGGGGTATAACAGTGAGTCTCGTTACTCCATCCATGCTCGAAAAAACATGTTGTGCTTTGGCTTGGGCTTCAAAACGTCTCCGCCAGTACATGATCAACAATACTACTTGGTTAATCTCCAAAATGGATCCGATCAAGTATGTCTTTGAGAAGCCCGCCTTAACAGGAAGGATTGCCCGATGGCAAATGCTGTTATCCGAATATGACATTGAGTACCGTGCCCAAAAAGCGGTCAAAGGAAGCATTCTCGCCGATCATTTGGCGCATCAACCAATTAATGAATATCAATCTCTCAAGTTTGACTTTCCTGATGAAGATGTCTTATACTTGAAGATGAAAGATTGTGACGAACCATTACCTGAAGAAGGTCCTGACCCTGGATCAAGATGGGGCCTAATTTTCGATGGAGCAGTAAACGCTTTTGGCAATGGAATTGGGGCAATCATCATCACTCCCAAGGGTACTCATATCCCGTTCTCCGCCAGATTGCTATTTGATTGCACCAACAACATCGCAGAATATGAAGCTTGTATCATGGGTCTCGAAGAAGCCATTGACTTAAGGATCAAGATCCTCGACATATATGGAGATTCAGCCCTTGTGATCAACCAAATCAAAGACAAATGGGAAACTTACCACCCTGGCTTGATTCCCTACAGAGATTATGCAAGAGTCTGTTGACTTTCTTCAACAAGGTTGAATTGCATCATATACCTCGAGATCAGAATCGAATGGCAGACGCTTTAGCTACTCTATCTTCCATGTTCAAAGTCAATCACTGGAATGATATGCCTACAGTCAGAATCACGCGCCTTGAAAGGCCCGCCTATGTGTTTGCAACTGAAGCAGTCATCGATGATAAACCGTGGTTTCACGACATCAAACGCTTCCTTCAAACTCAAGAGTACCCACTTGGGGCATCAAACAAAGATAAGAAAACTCTAAGGAGACTTTCTGGCAGTTTCTTCCTGAATGGAGATGTGCTATACAAAAGAAACTTCGACATGGTTTTGCTCAGATGCGTGGATAGACACGAAGCAGACATGTTAATGCATGAAGTACATGAAGGGTCCTTTGGAACTCATTCAAATGGGCATGCAATGTCCAAAAAGATCTTAAGAGCGGGATACTATTGGTTGACAATGGAATTTGACTGTTATAAACACGTGAAGAGATGTTACAAGTGCCAGATCTACGCAGATAAGATCCATGTGCCACCGACTCTACTCAACGTTCTCTCATCTCCGTGGCCTTTTTCCATGTGGGGTATCGATATGATTGGAATGATCGAACCGAAAGCTTCAAACGGTCATCGTTTCATCTTAGTAGCAATTGATTACTTCACCAAATGGGTCGAAGCAGCATCTTACGCCAATGTTACAAGACAAGTGGTTGTGAGGTTTATCAAGAATAACATCATTTGCCGATATGGTGTTCCCAGCAAGATCATTACTGACAATGGTTCGAACTTGAATAACAAAATGATGAAAGAATTGTGTGAGGAATTCAAGATTGAGCATCATAATTCTTCTCCTTATAGACCAAAACTGAACGGCGCCGTCGAAGCCGCCAATAAGAACATTAAGAAGATCGTCCAGAAAATGGTCGTCACTTACAAAGACTGGCATGAAATGCTGCCATTTGCTTTACATGGGTACCGTACTTCAGTGCGTACTTCAACAGGGGCAACTCCCTTTTCTCTAGTATACGGCATGGAAGCTGTGCTCCCCGTAGAAGTTGAAATACCATCAATGAGAGTCCTCATGGAGACTAAGTTATCAGAGGCTGAATGGTGTCAAAGCAGATACGATCAGTTGAATTTAATCGAAGAGAAACGTATGACTGCTCTATGCCATGGACAGTTATACCAAGCAAGGATGAAACAAGCCTTCAACAAAAAGGTTCGACCTCGTGAATTTCAAGAAGGCGACCTCGTGCTTAAAAAGATCTTGTCTTTTCAACCAGATTCCAGGGGCAAATGGTCTCCTAATTACGAAGGCCCGTATGTTGTCAAAAGAACATTTTCTGGCGGCGCCATGACTCTTGCAACCATGGATGGTGATGAACTCCCACATCCTGTGAATGCTGATGCAGTCAAGAAATACTTTGTCTAAAAAAAACAAAAGAACAGCTCGGTAAGTCGAAAACCCGCAAAGGGCGACTTAGGCAAAAATGAGCGTCTCGGTGGATTGAAAACCCGAAAGGGCGGTCCAGGCAAAAATTAGAGACAATAAACAGAAATAAATGCATCCTGGTAGATTGAAAACCTGAAAGGGCAATCTAGGCAAAAATTAGGGATTCATGACAAAGTAACTGCATCAGTCCGTACTTTGTCACCTGAAGGGTCTTTTTCATCAAAGGAACTTCAATCAAATCATCGCCAATCTGAAGCAACAAGCACAGTTGTAACTCAAAGTTGTAAGGGAATAGTGGTTATTGCTTTCAATGTAGCCTTTTCCGCATAATTACCATTTCCAACTTTTGTAAATACTCTATGGAGTCACGCCTTTAGCTGATTTCCATCCTATTAAATAAATTTGAGCCTTGTGCCCATTTGTTTGCAATCTTTAATTTCTTTCAGCTTTCAAAATGACGCTTTAATTGTGTTATTCACTTTTGAAAGAAAAAAAAGAAAAAATAAGTTTTAAATGAATTTACTTCACTTTTCTTTTTCAAAATAAAAGCGAAATTTTCCTTTAAGTTGTGAACAACGGAAGGAACATCAGCAGTCGTCTCCACAGGATGAACAAAAGGATTCTCCCTGAAAAATTGTTGAGACAACGGTATTCTGGTCCCAGAAAGAATTTCTGAAGCAATTACCCCTCGAGGTAAAGAAGCTCTTCTATCCCCAGTGAAGAAGCTCTTTTATCCCCAGTGAGAAGATCTTCCATCTCAATGAGAAAAGATGCTCATCTTCCCCAGAGAAGTCTAAAACATGCAGCACCATTCATCACCTGTGTTATCTACACCGTGTTGAAAAACATTTGCCAAGTATCTGATTGTATTGCGACATCGGTCCTTCTCCAGTATATACTCCTCTGTCTGTCAGTATCGTCAGCATGCATGCTACATTCATGACATTCATCATTCATACATATTTGCATCATTTATGCATTCTTGCATTTTTCAATACTTACTTGTTTAGGATATATTTATCCTCAAAAAGAAAAAAAAAAGAAAAAAAGAAAAAAAAAAGGAAAAAAGAAGCAGGTATGGGCGTGTCATCTCTCTAGTAGGTTGTCACCCATAAGCAGAAAGAACATCTTCTTTCTCCAGTTCCCCACTGAGATCATTCCTCGTGGAAGAAGGTTGCTTTAGTTTCTCCTCTCAAAACAAAGGAGAAAATACCCATTCGAGTTCATTCCTCATTGGGTACAAAGTTTTGTTTGACTGTTTCTTTCCAATTCGTTCATGAATAGAACCTTGTCTTTACCAAAAGATTCAAATTCTGATTCTCCAAATAGAGTCAAGAAGAAAATTGAACCATAAGCAATAGCCTCATCATCTGAGCAGCTTATGTCTTTTTCAAAAGACTTTTCCTCTCTAGGAAAACAATCGTGAAGACCATTTGACAATCAGGGCCTTATTACTGTTCACAAGGCTGAATATCCAGTAATTTCCCTAACAAAGTCTCCAGGATCATTGTATCACTCGGCTGATAATTGATCATGTCTTCAAACCCGCTATCACGAGGCTGGTAGTCGGTAACCTTTTGTTCTGGTTATATTATTTAACATGTCTATCACAAGGCTGATAGTCGGTAATATTAACCAAACCTTTGAAACTCTTTTTACCTTGTCAAGTCTATCACCATGCTGATAGTCGGTAATACAGTTTCATACCTTTCACCTTCGCATTATTAAACAAGTCTATCCCCATGCTGATAGTCGGTAATGTCGATAGGTAAGCTTTTCTTACAAAGCTATCATTCCCCGGCGAAGCATACACTTGCTTTCCCAATAAAACGGATTCTCTTCCTAAAACGGATTGAGACATCCTTCCCGACCTCTTTTCCCCAGCGGAGTCAGTTCTTGATATTCCCTCGGTAAAGATATCCTTGTATCATTCGCAATTTTGGTATCTTAGGTCCAAAATTCGCGTCTTCTGATATTTAAGTCTCTTCCACCCTATCAAAACGAAGATTTTCAATCTTCATGTCTCAGGTTGAAGAAACTTAAATAGGGGCATCTGTCATACCCCAATTTTTGACCTAAGATACCACCTCATATCATTTGCATATGCATCATTTGCATCTCTAACAAATTGCATAGTTTGTGTTTGCTACTTATGACTCAGCAGGATTTAATCAAGAAATCACTCATCAGTACAAGCAATAATCAACTAGGGTTTTGTTCTCCCTTCATCTCAAATGAATCATCTTCATCAACAATCAACATTTGGTCCTCAGAGATTCATTTCAGCAAGCTCAAAGGCTCTGAATCGACTGAATTAGGGTTTTGACTGAAGATAGCATACTCTTGACTTTTGCTCAGGATTTGACCTAATGACTTGGGACATGACCTCAAGACCCCAAGTACATCATTTTGACCTAATCCATTGACTCAAGACATCTCCTACACAAAGATTGATCAGACAAATCCTCAGATCAGGGTTTTGAACTATCAGGGACTAAAATCAGGGATCACATTTGGGAAACCCTAAAAATCCCCAGGGAATCAATCAAAGGTTTCAATCATCCTCAAATAATCCCTATGACAACATCCAATGGAAATTACATCTCAATTCAAGATCCACAGTCATCAATTTCATCAGGTCGACAATTAGGGTTTTTGACCTAATTCACTGAACAACTGACTTTTTAATCAGGACATGGTGCCACAACTCAAACCATGGCTCAATATCCTCTAATACCTCAATGTGATCCATTCATACCATTCATTTGGTGAGGATAGCCTGTTTCATTTGAAATCTCCAGAAACGCGATTCGTCTGAAAAAGTCAACTGTACAAGATCACCATTGACTTTTGGGGAAGTTTGGTCAACCATGACTTTTGAAGTTTTAAATCATCAATATATGATATGAGAAGTCATTTGATCAAAAAAAATCAAGAAAATCAATCAAGAATCAAAAAGTCAAAAGTTTGACTTTTCATACTTAGAAAAATTTCTAAGTGTTTTTCATGGTTTTTTCCAAACTTTGGATGGGAATTTCTCAAAATTTCACCTACAAACTGAAAAAAACTTCCAACATGAAAGTTGTAGATTTTGATCCAATAAACAACTTTGACACATATAATTTTTTTCCATAAGATCAACCATTTAAGAGATATGGAGCTTCAAAGTTGGTACTTTTTGAAAACTTCACTTAAAACTTCATTTTTCTCAAAGTTCATGGATCTTTTTCACCCATTTCCTTAAAGGTCTTGAAGAAACTTTCAACTAGAGTTTTGAAGTGTATAACATGAGCTTTCCAAAATGTCCAAGAGCATGAAAAAATATGGAGTGTAGCCATGGTTTTGAATTTTGACATTAGTGGACTTTTCACTTGAAATTTCATGCCATTTTCACTAAGTTATGAACCAAATTGCCAAATGGTCCAAGTAATGATACATAGAGGCAATAATTGGAAGATATTTTCTGATTTGAGACAGATGGGAAAGAGATAAGAAGCATAGCCAATTTTAACCATGGTTTAGTAACTTTAACCATATGCATTTAATGGTAAGATTCCTTTCTATCCTTTAAGTGCCAAATCACCAAAGAAGAAGCAAGTTGCAAAGCTCTGAGTTCAGAATGTTTGGCCTATAAATAGAGGTCCTTACCTCATTCAAAATCACACCAAAACCTCACAAAAGATAGGTTTTCTCTTTCTTTCTTGAATTGCAAGTTTTAAGTTTCAAAGTGAGGAAGAAATCCCAACCTCCAAACCCTTGAAGTTCTGGCCAAAGTAATGATTCTAACATCTCATAAACATCATATATGATGTGTTTGAACCATTCACACACCTCAAATCATCCCAAAATTCAGAATCATCATCTCACCTCCAAATATGCATAACACTAGCCTTATCATGCCAAAATCCATACCAAGCAAATTCTGTCCAAACTAACCTTCTAAACATCATCCATATACTTCATATGAACTGTTCCAACCATCATCCATGATCTGAAACACCAAAATCATCAAGCTAGATCCTCACTTAAGCCATACTGCAGATCGGGTACCATAGATTGATCAAGAGGTTTCCAGTTCATTCCAGACATTCAAACACCTTCCATAAGGTCCATTGATGCTGTCCAGATCAAGAAACAACAACTGGAACTCCTCATTTGCAGAATTCGATTCTCACTTTTGCCGTTTTTGAAGGTAAGCTACTTGAACTTCAAACTCTATGAATCATGCATCATAAATGAAATATGAACATACCATCTCATTTCTGCACACATAAGGATCATTAACCCTCAATCAATTGCTATTTATCTTGCACATACACAATTTCATGATCAATCTCAGAATTAGGGTTCTTCACGATTTCCAGAAAATTGATGACTTTAGAGTGAAAATAAATGAAATCAAAGGCCACTATCATGATCCTTGTGAAAAACCGAGCGGAATAGACCCTTCACTTGATCAAAACAACACAGATTTGATGATTTTCAAAAATCAGTTAGGGTTGTGTTCTTGGCGCATTTTTTTGGTTTGAAGAATTCAAATAACTGTTTTAAAATATAATGTATTGAACGCGTATCATAAACAAGCTGCACGCGCAGCTCAGTTGGTCCATGTTTTGATTGGTAAGAGAGAGGGCGTGGGTTCAACACCCCTAGGGACCAAAAACATTTTTTAACAACTATTTTCTTTCATTTTCTTTTACAACTTCAATTAATTAATTAACACATCAAATTAATTCATTTTTCATTCATTTTTTGTACACTCTTTATTTAACACATATATTTTATGAATATCAAAAAAAATCACAAAAAAAGATTTATTTAATATGTTTTTAATTAGGTTTAAAATGATACATTTTTAAGTGTTTTTAATTACTTTAAAAATTGTTTTTCATTTAATTTTTAACCTAATCACTTGTAAATATTTTTTGTGATCAAACCCTAATCATTTAGGTCTTAATTAAGCATTAAAACTTGTTTTAACTTAATTAAGTTGACTTTTGTCAAATTCAAATCGTTTTAAGACGAGCGATCGCGATTCTTTTTCAAAACGATAAGCCACTTCTTTTTGATTAAATCTTTTTAATTGATCAATTGATTTTCAAAACGAAGTGGGGCCTCTCGAATATTAGAGAGTGTAAGTCCCATTTCTTTTCTTTTTGTACAGTTTTTTTCAAAACAATAAACTTCTTTCAAAACAAACTTTCAAACAGTTTTTCAAACAACGCGTCTGTAAATAAACAATCAACCATGTTTTTGTAAATATACCATGGGCCTCCATGTAGGTATAAGTCCCAAGCCCTTTTGTACATACCCACTCCAGTACATGAAATTAGGTATTTCATTGTACGCCTTTTGTACATATCTCGATCAGTTTGATTTTTAACTTTGAATAACAAACCAAAAATGAAGGTTTTCTTTAAATCTTCCCAAAAATACCATGGGCCTCCATGTAGGTATAAGTCCCGAGCCCCTTTGTAAATACCTGTTTACATAGCTTTGAATAAACTCAAGTGGACTTCTCCCCGAGTGTGAGTCCCGAGCCCTGTGTATACAAATGGATCATGCTTACAGGTATATTTCCTTCATAAACTCCATTATATACACACAATTTTTCATATATAACTGTTCATATAACTGTTCATATTTGTTCATGTACTTGTTCATATTTGTTCGTACTTGTTCATACTTGTGACTGTGTTATATATGCTTATTCAACTTAGTACAACACTAGGTTCCCCATAGCCTCCTATTGGGCTTCGTGCAAAGAATCTCCACTAGTTTAGGTTAGGACATAGAGTATGGTTTCTCGGTGAAATCGCTCTAAGAGCTCAAACCAACTATACCATGCCTCCCCTTGGGCTTTGTACAAACGAGTGACCCTCCCATAGCCTCCTCTTGGGCTTATAATGCAAGGACCCTGGATTGTCCCTCCCATAGCCTCCTATTGGGCTTACAATGCAAGGACCCTCGGATAACCTCCTCTTGGGCTTCGTACAAGGACCCACGGGCTTCTTATAAGCATCCCCAATATCCAAATCAAATACCCTAGGAGATTAGACATTTTTCATCTCTATGCTAGGAGTATCTCTTCTATATCATCACAAACAATCAATCAATCAATCAAACTTTTTGCCACAAGGCTGGCTAATCAATCAAACTGTTTTACCACCGTACTGGATGATTAATCAAAGTTTTTGTCACAAGGCTGACTTCATTGAAACTTTTGCCACAAGGCTGGCTGATTAATCAAAGTTTTTGTCACAAGGCTGACTTCATTGAAACTTTTGCCACAAGGCTGGTTAAACAAAAACATCTTTATCATTCTAAGCACCCTAAGTGGCATGACCCCGGGCTTATAATGAAAAGATTTTCAAACAAAAATCTAACAGATATATGTGATGATATAGATTAGATACATCTAGCATTTAGACGACATTTGTCTATTTTCCTTTGCTTCCACTAGCATAAGTGGGAACTACGATTGCTCTGACTTTCTCAACATCCCTTTGAGAATACGTAGGCACAAGGTCGATCCTTGGCGAGCAAAACAAAACAGAAAAAAACCATTCAAACCTTAGCACCCGTAGACCCCGAGCTACAGATGCTCTGATTCCCTCTAGGGGATATGTATGCAGAGGATCGCGATGATCTTTGCGAGCATAATCAAACAAACACCTTAGGTCCCACCTCTTTCTCACAAGAACCTCCACCATAACAAGAATGGAATGAAAAACAAAGCAAAGAAACCTATAGAGTACTATAGATACGTTGGGTGCTCATACCTTCCCTTCGTATAACCAACCCTCTTACCCAAGATCTCTCCCCCCACTTTTAGGTTATTGCAGCTTTTTTCCTTTTCCTCTTTTGGAAATAATAAAAAGTTTGGTCGAAACAAAGAAAAATCATTTTTTATGAGCACTCGAGCCCAAAGAAGGCATCAGGTGTCTCATCCCACAAAAAGAGGAACAAAACGATTTTTCGCCCGCGACAGCAATGTTAACCTTTAGGAAAGGGTTGAGGGTGCCTAACACCTTCCCTCGACCTGAATATAGTATCTTACCCCGATCTCTAAACTGCGTAGGGTTTCCTATTCGCCCTTCAGAATAGGTGGCGACTCTAGAATCTTTATTTTTAGGGCAGGTTGCTACACTTTGACAAAATGTCTTAATTCTGATAAACAAACATATAAAAGTGGAATTAAAAGATGTACATCTAAAAGAAGGTGAAAACTTGAAAATAGATATTCTGGAACTAATTTTCTAAATACATTTTCAAAATTGTGTACCAGAAGTATTTGCTTAATGTAATACGGTGAACTGACTTTATTTGAAATGTGCGGATAGCAAGAGTCGCCACCGACTTTTATTTTATCCAATTGGAAAGGCAAAAAGAACAGGAAAGACCTATGAAAGATTTTTAGTTCGGGGGGTAGGTTATACAAAGGGAAGGTGTAAGGCACTCTTTGCATCCATGGTTATCCATGGGCTCTTAATTGCTTAGCTCACTTTGTTTGTTTGAAATGTTTGAAAAGTGTCGTGTGTGAATAGTAAAAACTTCGTTAAGGACTTTAGCTTGTAAATAAGCGTAGCCTTGTTTTGAAATTGTTTCGAAATAAGAGGTGTGAAAAGTATTTGATTTTTGAATTGATGGTGAGCAAGCAATTAAGAACTACCTACCCTAAGTTTGTCTTTCTTGTTCTTTAAATCTTTCGTTTGAAAGGGTCTATCCATACCATGAGAGGGCAGGAAGTCTTTCAATTGGATATGCGGGCCATCGAGGGTCATCGAGAAAAGAGGGCAGGTAGTCTAAGGGAAGGATATAATAGTCATTAAGGCAACATTAAGGATATCTTAGCATTCGAAGGGACTATCATCATTTATCGAGGCAACATCGAGGGACGAGATCATTTTATTCGTAGGCAACTCGAAGGGACTATGATCTTTTATTCCGAGGGACTATGATGATTTGAATTCGTAGGCAGTAAGCTAAGGTATCCCTATATTCGAAGGGACTTGACTATTTGATCGAAATCGAAGGCAACAGGCAACAAGAGGCGTTACCCTAGAGGTGCGTGTGTGTAGCAATCACGTGGTTCAAATTCAGTTATGTTATCTTGATTTAGGTGAGCTATCGTTCAGTTAATTAACCTTGTCACTCCCTATTTTACTAACCACGCAGTTTAATAGTATACAAAAATTTAAAGTACGGAAATTAAATCCTACGCTATTACATGGCTTCGGGATTAAGGGGGTACATAACCAAAAATCGGGGGAGTGCGGAAAATTAAAATCCTAATTAAAACTATTACATAAAAAATAATTAACAACCTATACAACCTCTAGAATTTAAATAAATAATAAGAAAATAATTGAAGGCAGAGATTAAATAAAAACAAAAATTAAATAAAGGCAGAAATAAAATAAAAACGAGAATAAAATAAAGGCAGAAATAAAATAAAAACGAGAATTAAATAAAGGTAGAAATAAAAAGGCAAAATATTTAAAGAAGGTATTCGACAATCACAGAGTATGGGATGAGAAGAGAATCGTGGCTTGAAAGAAAATTCAATTCGATTACAAAAGGGTAAGCCTAAACCCTTGTGGCTAAAAACCTAAGGGTAAAATCCTAGTTGACGGACAACACCTACCAAATAATATGTGATTTAGGATTAGGGGCAAAGTTAATGAATAAACCTAAAATTGATATTTATTGTAAACCTAATTAATTTATTTGACCTAAAATTAATTAAAAATTATTTAACCTAAAATTAACTTTTACTAATTAATAAAAAGGTTAATTCTAAATTAAAAACTAAACTTAACTATTAATTTAAAAAAGACATAATCCTAATTTAATTGATAACTAGGTTGGTTTGATTAAAAGAAATAAAAAAAGAAAAAATTTAAATAAAATAATAAATGAAACCAAACCTGGCTGGCGCTGGATCACGTGTAGTAGACCTTTGAGGGTCTATGATGTACTCGCGAGCTTGGGTGCATTGGATCTGTCTTCAAGATGATCCTAAGGCCTTGATAGGAGGGTGTATACTGGATGTGCATAACCAGAATGTACCGGATCCGAGAATATCAATTAACTGTAAAAATAATGGGCGTGAGTAGGAGTAGAACCCAGGTTTTGAACCTTGCATAGCCTTCCCCTTGCCATTCTTGCTGCACGTTTAATCTGTTAATGATACACCCAACACTAAATAAATAATAAAACACATGGAAACATTCAGAGTCAACAAAGGAGTCAGAAGTGGGGCCCTTGATTTCACGCTTGGACCAACGGAATTAAGAGAGAGGGCGCATCTGGTTTGACTGGCGAGTGATGGTGAGACACGTCTGGTCAAAAAGTCCAACGACCTGTTCATCTTCTTCATCCTTGTTTCCTGCGGATTTTCTCGCGGGAATAGCTGCGATATTACCTGCGATTTTTTCCAGGAATCCACCATCTTCGATCTGCAATTACAAAGCACAAACAACACGCATTAGACAAGATCAAAGGATGCCCAGACCTACGAAACGTGACCTTGTGGACTCAAATATGGCCTTGGCTTCGTCTGAAAGTCCCTGGAAGCGCAAACCGCGAAGGAGTTTGGTTTTGCCCTAACAATGGTGAATTTCGCCCTAAGTGTTATAGCTTAGCTTGAACGATCCAAACCTGCTCTAAACCACTTTGTAAACACATTGAAAGCGTTAAATCAAAAGAAAACACATTATATGACAGAAAACGAAAGCCATGGTTATGAACAAATGAGAGCAAGCCTGTTACAGAGGTGTCCTCGTTAGGAGACTCATGCTATGCTTCACGCTCGATCTTTAGCACCTGAGGAAGAAGTTGACACCGTTAGATTTCCCTGAAACTGGTTGGAAGCAGTTTTTGTATTATGCCCTAATTCTTTGATGTTTGAACTTTCAAACCCTTGTTCTTGGCCTCTCCAAAATTCGTCCTTAGGGTTAATGAGTGTTCTCCTTATATAGAGGAACTGAATTAGGTCAAAAATACTTGGAGAGAATCTCATGAGATCATGTGTTTTAATGGTGAAAAATTTGATTGAAATTAGATTGAAAATTTGCTATTTTTGTGTCCATCTCTTGCCAATCATGTCTCCACGAAATTTGTCTTGATTTGCAATGATTTGGAGTTTTAATATTTGGTCAAGAAATAAGCCAATGCAATCTTTGTATTTTCCTTATTATTTAATTTATTAATTTTGACTTTTAATGAATAAAAATCAAAAATAAATAAAATAAATAAAAGAATAATGCATAAATGGGCCTGGGGGTCGTGGATCATGTTTGAAACAAGTTTCAAACATAAAAAAATAGGCCCATTTGGAAGGAAATCACTTTTGCTCAATATTCACTTTTTGCACTTTCTCAAAATTGGTCAACTTCAATAAGTCATAACTCTTTCAATTTTTGAGGTATGGAAGTGTTCTAAGACTTTTTAGAGACCTTAGAGAGTCCTCTAACCAGTGTCTTTGGTCTCATATCAAAATAATTTTCCATGCTCCTTATATGTCCTTTTGAAAAAAGTGACTTTTTGTTGATCTTTGAGAAGGACCTATAATGTTTTGGTCCATATCTCTCAAATGAAGCATTTTCAGACTTGGTATGTGAGAGACAAAATTGTAGAGAATTCAATTTCCTTCAAAATGAGCTTTGGATGGGAAATTTCTGATGTTCCATGTGAAAGTTATGGCTAGTCAAAGTTCAGTTGACTTTTAGTTCAAAAACCCTAATTTAGGAACTTTTGGATTTGTTGATTTCTGACCTTTTCTTGATGAACCATGATCAATACTTGATCAAATGGTGAATGATACTTCAAAATAAGGATGTTGACAAAAAATCAGGAGTTTTGACTGCACTTTGACTACAGTTGACTTTTAGGTCAAATTAGTCGACTGTTGACTTTTGAGCAACTGAGTAACCAACTCTTTAAATTGAGACGTGAAATTTGTTGTGGAGATAGTTTGGAACATCATTGACCATATGAGGTGCCTTGGAGTCTTTTGATCCATTGATTTTTCTCAGAACAACAAAACCCTAGTTTCTTGCCTTTGTTTAGGAGGGATGTCTTTGAGCTTTGTGCCTTGATTTGAATTTGAATAAGAGAAATAGTATGGGCAAATTTTAGGGTATGACACTTAACAAGAAATTCTAAAACCTAAAAGAATTCTTTGATAAAAATTCTAAGAAAATGCACGCATACCCAACTAAACAAATATCAATCATCTGAAAAGAGAAAGAAGAAACAAATAGGAATACTTAATTTAGGAGGAGCTGTATTTTAGAAATTAATTCGTAGGACAATCTAGCTCAGGGAGAGACTATACATCTCAGGGGGAGAATACCACCTTAATTCACCCAATCTCATCCAACTCTATTAAAAGCTTTTTGATGATAACAAAAAGGTGGAGAAAGAAAAAGCTTAGATTTTGTTGCATAAATCAGTTGCTTGATTGAACATGAGATGAAGTTTACTTGCTTAATTATTATTCAGTTGCTTGATTGAACATGAGATGAAGTTTACCTCCACATCACGTATAGGGACAACACAAAAGGTAAAATTCTAGGAGAAGGTATTGTAATAAATACCTCCACAAGGTATTAGCCAATTATGTTACAAAGGATACATCCTGGTTTTTGATACTCTTAGTTTCTTAATTGAGCATAAGGCAAGTAAGAACCTTGTGTTTAAGGGTTCTAGGATTGATAATATCTATATGCTTGATCTAGATGACGTGTAAATGCATGGAACTAAGTGTTTAGTTGTCAAGGATGAAGATCCTTGGGTTATGGTATAGACGCTAAGTCACGTGCATTTTGACTTGCTGCATAAAATAACATCCAAGAATAGTGATTGGTACTCCTAAAATGAAATTTTTAAAAAAAGACGCTTAATTCACGTGCATTTTGACTTGTTAAATAAAATAACATCCAATAATCTAGTTATTGGTCTTCCTAAAAAAATTTCTTAAAAGACAAACTATGTGTGCTTTCCAATTGGAAAAGCAAATGAAAGTGGCATTTAAATTAAAAAAGATTGTTTCAACATCAGAATCTCTCGAATTTCTCCATCTAGACTTGTTTGGCCTTTCGCAGATAAGAAGTTTAGGAGACAATTATTGCAATTATGAGATTGTTGATAAATACTCTAGATTTATTTGGATGTTATTTTTAACCCATAAGGATGGAACTTTTGAAGATTTTATTAATTTTATTAAGCTTGTGCAAAATGTTTTTGGTTTGAAAATTATCACACTCCATAGTGATCATGGTGGTGAATTTGTTAACCATAAATTTCAAAACCTTTGTACCGAAAATGGGATTGCTGATAAATTTTAAGTCCGAGAGCTCTGCAACAAAATGGTATTGTTGAGCGTAAAAATCATATTTTAGAAGAATTGACACGGACCATGATAAGTGAAATGAGCCTACCTAAGCACTTTTGGGTGGATGGTGAACATCTTCCTACCCTATAAATACACAAATTCTCGTTTACTAGAGATGCATGTTCCTTTTTCAAAGACTTTAAAGCAGTATTAAGATTTTAAAATTTCTCTCTCATGTTTTGAAATCATTTTCTTTTGCTTCCTTAATAGATTATGACAATGACTCATTTTGCATGCATTTCACAAGAGGCATTGTCAAGTTCTCACTTTCCTCAATGGGACAAACTACTCTTGCCTATATGCTCATTATGGATATCATTATCTTGATCATAGTTTTATTGTTTCCTACTTTTTGGTATTGAGAAGCATGTATAAGACATGTGTTCTTGAATTTTGATCTCGAGGGATGTATGTTATATCAAAGAAGTTGAACTTGCTTGTTGTATGTTTTATCATTTGCAAGTATTTCACTAGATGATGATCTTTTGTTTGGTATTCGATAACATCCTAACTTGTCATAACTTAAGAATCATTCTTGGTTCTAATTTCTTAAACTCCCTCTTTGTTGCTAGAGTAATCATATGATGAAGGCTTAATATTAAGCTTAATTGTTGCTAGCCTTGAATTCAAAGTGTAAGGATTTATGGACCAATACATCATGTGGTATTTTTAGCACCAACTAACTGATAATATCCATATTTAAAGGCCTATATTGATGGTTGAGGAAAATGGTTCTACCACTAAAGTGGAAAACACGTGAGCTTTGATGTTTTATTTGTGAAGGAAGGCGATGCCATACTAAGATAACTCTACTAATCACACAACCATTCTTCCTTCTAGGTTTAGATTTTTGAGAACATACTCTAATGAATAGTCAATTTTGATGATTATATTATGGATATAGAAGTATGGTCTCATACATCTTATCACAGTGACCAAAACTAAATATGTCTTGGTTTTAAGGTTCATAATTATATTCCTTGGAATGATATTGTTAGGATTATGATTTCCAAGAATAAGATTCTTACGTATGTGTTTGGAAAAAATTTTGATTTCACAAAAGTAATTGTAAAACTTATTTAATTTAAAATTATAAAAAAATAAAAATATATATATGGTATTTGAAAGTTAAAGTTAGTTGACATTATTCTCATGGAAATGTTATATCCCCACTCTTTAAACATTGAAATACAAATAAGAGAAACTGTGTGTAAATAAAATTCCTACCGTTGCATTCAGGAACCAAAAATGAATACATTTGGAGAACTGATGATCTTGAAACGATGGTGTTGATATCTATCACTGTGGCACATGATGGACTTGTATGGTTAGCACTCCAACACCTAAGTCAATTCAAGATTCAAGATGAGTGTAGCGACAAATGGAGATCAAAGAATGTACCTTCATTTTGCGTGAACTGATTTTATAGCTTGCGTCAAGTGGAATGGATTTGACATGAATTGGGCCTTCCTATAACAATAACCCCCAAGGATTTGGAGGGCACTAAAGGAGTCGGGAAAAACCTTAGGTGATGTTGGACGTCCTCCAGGATGTTTTACTATATGAAATAGAACTAAACGTCTAAAATCAGTTGAAAAAGTAATAGGGAACAAGTGCATTAAATGCAATCCCGTCATCAAAATGTTTCACACTATTCTTCTAACACATGTGTTGACGTGACATGCTAGGGAACGATGTAACACCCTAAATTTCCCACACATCAAATTATAAAATAAATCAAGTATGGATCACATATTTTTTTTAGGATGTTGTTCATCATCAAAAACTCCTGCTCTGTAACACATAATTATATAATAAGACATTGAACACCTGTCATTGCATGTTCACCTTCGCTTAGGGTATCATTGCAACAAAATTATGAAGATAAAAATGCTTCCAAAATCATGTAAGTCTCATGAATTCACTTTATTAGATTCAAATAACACATGTTAAAAATCTCCATAAAGCATCATAGTTATCATCACAACAAGAGTATAACATCTATCTCTCTTTAAATAATATGACAAAATAAAAAACATCATTCGTCCTGCTCACTGTTACAGATTAGAGCACGTAATTTAGAGATCAAAATGAAAATTAAAAAGAACAACCCCGCATCATCCTCCATTATAAGCAGCTACTCAATTACTTGCTTGTCCGTACTCCGAACAGGAGAACATACTATAACAAAAAAAACAAAGGGGGCAATCACATCAATAAAGTAAGCGGTAGATACTGCAAGGTAGAGTATCAACATGTATACATATTCTACAACAATTACATCATAACATCTCACAAACACATTCACATGCCAAATCTCAACAATCACACACAAATCGAAACTATGCATACAACTCTTTTATGTAATGCAACTCGACTATGTAACTCGATGCATATGCATGTGGTACCAACTCATTAAAAGGTTCATTAGCAAACCGGTTTCACCCTACTCGAACCCCGAATCCACCCTACTCGGATTTGGGACAAGTCACTAATCCACTCTATTCACATTACAACTTGCCTCTTTCATCAACAATAACATCATGAATGAATGTAAAAATACGTCAATGCAACAACAACATAATGTTTAAAGTCCCCTCCTGATAATAAACAAAACACACATTGGCCTAACAATGTAGTCCTTCCTACTCTAACCATTATTCACCAATCACATCAACAACATCAATATTATTCTCAAAACCATAACACAACAACCTCATTATAATCATCAACATCATACACAACAACATCATAATCATCCTCAACGTTATACAGAATATCATTAACTATCATGCTCACACACCAACACATACTTATTACAACTTATAATATCATCAGTATTCAACATTTACATTGTTAATCAATTATAATTAATATTCTCAAACATCATAACATCAACAAATATGCACAATTCTCGTCAATTATTCATGTTATCACAATATATTTAGTCGTGATAGACTGAATTCGAATTCAGCCACGGAGTTCAGATTTGAACTCCGATTTTTCCACTCTCAGCTCCCAAAATTGACCCACAATACATTATAGATATAATAACATATTCATAGTGCACGATTTCATCAATTTGCATACATTAAAACCCATTTTCTCCCAAAAATCATGTTCATCCCAAAACCTTCAAAAGTTCATCAATAGAGGAAAACATCAACAATGACAAAATAGAAAAATCACACCTCATCAGGCACGGAAATTCATCATAAATTCATCCAACAACATTATAGAAACACAAAACTAAGAATTGATCAACACAAAATTCCCTATTGGAGGTTAAGGACTCCTCTACCTTACCCCTCATGCATATACCCTTTATTAAGGTTATTCTCCCCCTTACCTTGTGATTCCAGCAAAAGCAAGCAATCTCGATGGTCTCCTCTCCCAAAGCTCTAACTCTCCTCTTGTTCTTCTCTTTACCCTAACTCTACCTCTCTTTTTGCCTATTTTCACTCTTTTTACGTACTGATAAAACACTCTCCCCTAACTCATTTTTTTAAAATAAAAACTTAATTTTCTCATTAGGATATTTCTACCTTACCCTCATATTTTCCTTAATTCTCACCTTGTCCTCAATGTCTTTACAAACTCCTATTTTCCCTTTATCTTATTATTTTATTTAAATAATAAAACTAGAACATGATTTTAATTAATAAAATAATTCTAAATAATCTATCAACTTCTAATTATTCTCTACACTCTCCTCTCATGGTCACGCACCCCCAACACCTTATTCATTTTTAAATAATTTAATTAAAACACCCTCTATTCTAATTATTAAGAGTCTAATAGGTAGAGGGTAGGCGTGTATGTCTTATAGATAGAGGTGTAGATAATAAGTTGTGACTTGTTGGAGTTACACCTTTGGCACATTTTTTTGTTTGAATTGTGAGCGTGTTTTTGGATTTGTTTCTGATTGATTTGTTGCTATCTTTTAGCAACATAATTAATTAGATTTGTTTGATGATTTATTAAGATCAAATTTAAAATATTTGGAAATTTAAATTTGAATTCAAATCAAATCTTGTTGTGAAGTTTTTTAGAAAAACAAATCTTAACCAAATCTCCACTATATCGTTGTCTCACACATCATGTCTAACATTTGTACCAAGAATAATATTTCAATTGGCTATAGAGCATGCACCATGTTTTGTTAGGGCGAGCTCTATGGAAGATAAATTTTGTTCACATGGACTACACTAAAGATGGAGGATTAGTCAATAGACCACCCGTGTTAGATGGTGTAGCAGTGAAAAATTGAGACCGAAGCCATTGGATTGACTCAACTCGTATTTTAGTGAAAGTCACTGTTAGAACAAGATTTGACTCTGCAATATGTCTCTGAGTTTTGATGATAACAATTAGTATGTTAGTATGAATAATTTTGTTATACTAACGTTTATTCTGTTGAGTAATTAACAAATAAGTTCTGATCTTCTCCTGGCACACTCTAAATACCATTACTGAGGGATTTACCGGGGGCGGGGAAACAAGATCGACCTGGAAGTGCAATGAACAGACAGTCCTCCATGTATCCCAATATGAAACCATAAAAGCAAGGGAAAAAAGTTCAACCGTGGTCTCCAAGCGAGACTCCAATAGAGTGCTAGCTCATGAGAATGATCTAATGGTTATCAAGGTGTACATCAAAGGCTGAAGTGTCAAAAGGGAGTTGATCGACCTTGTGAGTTCTGCAAATATCTTATGCAGGGACACTTTCAAGGGCATGGGTATGGACACCTAAAAGATGCTACCTTTCAAAGGAACACTCGTCGGTTTTGCAGGTGAACAAGTACAGGTACTCGGTCATATGTCGGTAATGACTGTGTTCGAAAGTGGACACAATGCCCAGTCAGTGAAAGTCAGGTATCTCATTATGAACGCGACCTCTCTGTATACCATAATCATTGGGAGACAAACTTTCAGCATCCTCGAAGCCGCCTTGTCCATGCTGTACCTACAGTGAAGTACCTGATAAGTAGTGGTGAAACCGGTGTGGTCAAGGAAGATCAAGGGCTAGCCTACAAATGTTACAAAGATAGCCTAAAACTAAAGAAAAGGTCTAGAGAAGATCTTCCCAAGGAAGTCAACATGATGAATGTCAATCTGATTGACCTCGATCTAAGGGAGGATCCGTAACCTGACAGCCTTACGCCTATAGGGGACGATAAAAAGGTGCAAATCGGCACTGAGCATTTCCAGACCACACAAATAGGTTCCAATCTCACACCCGATGAAGAATTGGGAATCAAACAAATGTTAAGACAGAATGTGGACCTATTCGCATGGAAACCTTCTGTATGCCAAGAATCGTTTTGGATGTCATGTGTCATCTGCTAGCCATCGATCTGGCCCATAAAATAGTAGCACAGAGGAAGGGAAAGAAGGGGCGAGAAGGAGCAAGCTATTTTTGAGGATGTGGGGAAGTTGCTCAGTGCCTGGTTCATTCAAGAGATAAAATATCCCACTTGGCTGTCCAACATAGTAATGGTCAAGAAGAAGACAAGGAAGTGGCGAATGTGAGTGGATTTCACATATCTCAACAAGGCCTGTCATAAGGATCCTTACCCTCTGCCACACATTGACAGGTTAATTGACAGTTCGTCTGGCTTCTGACTACTCAGCTTCATGGATGCCTACTCCAGATACAACCAAATCTGGACGAGTCCCTCGGACGCCCCTAAAACAACTTTCATGACAAGTCGGAGCAATTATTACTATGAGGTAATGTCTTTTGGCCTTAAAAATGCTGGAGCTACCTACCAACAGCTAATGGACATGGTGTTTGCATCTCATATAGGTAGAAATTTAGAAGTATATATGGACGATGGTGATTAAAACCTCAGAGGAGCGGAATTACATCGAAGATCTGGAGGAGACATTCAAGTCGGTTCAGAAGTTCAACATGAGGCTCAACCTGGATAAGTGTACTTTCGGGGTTTTACCGGGTAAGTTCTTGGGGTTTATGCTAACTCACAGAGGAATTGAAGCAAATCCTGATAAGTGCCAGATGATCTTGGATATGAGGAGCCCGGCGTCTAAAAAGGAAGTACAACAGCTAACTAGGCGACTAGTCGCACTCTCACGGTTCTTGTTATGCGTTGGAGATAAGGACATGCACTTTTTTCTCAGTGATAAGGAAGTCAGCAGAGTTTACATGGTTCGAGGATTACAAGAAAGAGTTCATGAAGGTCAAGCGTTTCCTATTTGTACCACCGATTTTGGTACGACCTGAAGCGGATTCGCCTCTGATTATGTATCTTTCGGTATCAGACAATGCTATAAGTTCAACGCTAGTACAAGATGGTGAAAAGAGGGAAATACCGGTCTACTTTTTAAGCAAAGTGTGGAAGGGGAAGCGCTATGCTACCAGAAGATAGAGAAGCTAACACTTGCTCTGGTGGTCATTGCTAGGAAACTACGACAATTTCCAGGGCATCCATTCATCGTCAAGACAAATTATCCGGTCAGACAAATATTGAAAAAACCAGAATTGGCAAAAACAATGGTATCTTGGGTTATTGAACTCTTAGAGTATGATATAACATTTGAGACATAATTGCTATTAAATCCCAGCTACTGGCCGACTTTCTAGTCGAGCTTAGTACGTTTATTGAGTAGTAGGTGGAAAAGTGGATACTCTATATGGACGGTTCGTCTAACCTTAAGAGCAGCGGGTAAGACATTGTATTAGAGGGACCGCGGGAAATAATTTTGGAGAAATCACTATGCTTCACCTTCCCGGCGAGAAACAATCAGGTGGAGATGAAGCTATCAAAGCCGACTTGCGATTCGAAAAAGAAGTTGGCGTCACTCACTTAGTGGTGCGCACCGATTCCTAGTTGGTAGCCAGCCAAATTAAGGGGGAACTACCAAACAAAGGATTTGGTTATGGTAAAATATTTACAACAGACGCTACAAATAGCTTAGGATTTCGCGATATTTGAAGTGCTCTATGTACCCAGGGAAGAAAATCTAAGAGCTGACCTATTAGCCCGCCTTGATAGTACCAAGGGCCCGAGACTTAATAGGACCATTATTCAGGAGACACTCAGGGCTCCCAGTATTGAAGTCGAGGAAGTAATGGTGCTTGATAATGTAGAAGGATGGAAGGGCCTATAGTACGGTATCCCACCCAGGTACAGTTGCTTGAAGACGAGTTGGAAGCTCGGCGGATCAAGAAAGGTGAAAATAATTCACTTGTAGATTATCTCACCCGTGAAGTTTTGCAGGGAAAAAATGACACCCCCATCTAGGGGAGGAAGAGGTTGCGGTTATGGACGAGGCCTTGGAAGAGGGAGTAATAATATGTTACCCCAAAGTAAATTAAATATTCCTCTTATAGGGGATTGTACTACATTCAATAAAGGTAGAAATATGCAGCAATTACCTACCTTAAAAAAGGAATATATACCTTCCTCTTAATCTACTAAAACGATTATATCTTACAAAGAATATACGGTCAATAACCCACCTCAAGAGCAAGTAGCCGATTATTTTGAGAATCAAGTTACAGAAAAAATTATGTATATTGAGGATAAGGATCTAAAAATAAATCCAAATTATTGATGTGCTATGAAAACAAGATACCTCGATTCAAGAGGATATTCAGGTCTTCATAATAAATCAAGACCACATTTAGAAATCTTACTAGTAGTTACCGAATTGGTAACCTTTAGTTATCATTATCAAAACAATAATCCTGAAAGTTTCATAAACTTCAGCTAATGCCACATTAATAAGATTTTATCACCCAGAGAATGGGGTCTTAACCCTAATGGTGAAAAGGAAATAAGAATTGCCGAAGGAAAATATATTTATTTCAATTATTGGGACTATGTCCAGGCTTTCACCCAAGCCTTTTATTACCAGAATCCTAAGAACAAACATTCTTGGTTTTTCTCAATTAATCCAGACGTGATTAATAGACCGATTCCAAATTGGTTTTATGCCTGGTGGATTAAATTTGGTCCTACGTTGAAAATTTTACCAAAAGAGTTAAATGATTTGTATACTCCTTGGTGTGAAAATAGTCCAATATTGTTAAAAATCTCACCAAATTTAATAACTGGACAATGTCCATTTCTTTTCTTCACTAAATTTCAAATTTCTTAGATTTGGAGATGGACTATCACTATTTCCAATGACAAGTTTAATATCCCCACATTAGAAAGAATTTTTTTTCTACAAGTGGTGGAATAAGATGAATTTAGAAGACATCCAAAACAAAATTGTTCTAATAAAATCAACCATGGCTGAGGACAAAATTAACAATGTTAAAGATCAAAGCTCTCAACAAATTTCTATGGGAAACTTGAAGAACTTTTTTCAAAGAAAATATCCCAACGAAACCGAAGAAGAAATTATGGTCAGAACTTTGGATCATATGAAGACTCAATTCTTCTACACTTTCCAATCTCAAGCTTCAAAAGATGATATGCAATCTGTGAAGACCAGTTCATCCATGGGATCAATAGATTCCAACACCTCTGAAGGTTTAGCTGGCGAAGCTCAATATGATGACCCCACAACTAAAGACTTCTGGGATGCTATGATTCAATCTATGGCCCAAAAGGCTAAAGAAAAAGCCAAGGCTAAGAAACTATAATAATTATCTTGAAGTAATAATGCAAAGACAAGAGGGAATCTTATCTTGGAAAAAGCAAATGCAAAAAAAAATACAAAGATAAGAAGGAATCTTATCTTGGAAGAAAATGCAAAGATAAGAATCTTATCTCGGAGAAAGGAAAATTAGAGGGAATCTTATCTGCTTTTACTTTACTTAAGAGTAACTTGATTTTGTTCAACCCTTTGCAACTGAAGGGTAAGATAAGGTGTAGCCTCTGTATGAGAACCCAAACTTATTGTTTTCTATGGGGGAAAAAGAGATTCCATTTTTTCTCCTTTGATATTTTCCCAAAGCTTTTATACGACTAATAGTTCGTCTTGTTTCATGAAAACCAACTCTTCTTTTTGTTTACTTATAAAGTAACTAATGATCCATTTGACAAAGGGAATGAAATCTTGGTTCATAGACATTTGAGTATAGTACTCATTTTTAAAACTTGCTAACACAGGAGTAGAAAGAGTTTTAAAAAACCTTTCTCTAAATTGGGTGTATCTTTCATGCTGAAACTCGTTATTGACAAGGTTTCTTAGGTTACTACCTGGAGAATAATCTAACAATATAACGGGAAGTCCATATCTAAGGGAGTATGTGATTCTACTCTAGGAGGATTTGGTTTTTGATATATACCATGGGGAATTTTATTTTCGCTAAGTCTTATATTTACAACGACTTATATTTCTTCTCTTAATTGAGAAGTTGAGGGTCTAGCTAATTGAATAGGAGCAGAGTAAAACTCATTTATAGAATTCACAGAATGTCTTCCATACATAGATCTAGGTATTTTAATAATTTTTTTAGAGCTAAAGTTTATCTCCAAATCTCCTTCACTAGACTGGATTATTTGATCAGCATCCTTATTAAGGATAGGTTCCGGTTCTATGGCCTGAGGAAGGTTCCAGGTTTCTGGAAAATTAATTTCATCCCATTTTAGCAACCTATTAGTTACAACATTAGATGTTAGCAAATTAGTTTGAACTTAAGTAGTAGTTCCTGGAAATGATATTTGTTTAGCTTTAGGGTTTAAAGTGGTAAGAACTTTGTAATAAACCCTATAATATATAGCCATAATTTCACTACCAGGTTTAAAATTGTAACCATTGGTATGATTAGTTAATTGAAGTTTTATCAGACATGGATAAGCTTATATTGGGAGAGACATCAAAATAAACTAGTCCATGACACAAACTTGTCCAAATTAAAGCAGCTAAAGATTGTTTAAAATCTTTACATCTACCATCTCTAATATATCCCAGGATGCTAGTATTTAGTCCTAGCAGAGTCAATGGTTTAACAACAACTTGTATTAAACCTACATGGATTTAATTATAATTTTTAAAAGGAAGTAAATCCTTTTTGTTAAAAGTTTGATTGTCTGAGTAATTTCAAAAAATTGAATAATTTGTTCTAAGCTTTTTATAGCAAAACAAGATAATATATCTATTTTTCCAAATTTATAAATTTGGTTTGTGTCGCGGGCGAAAAACCGTTTTGTTCCTCTTTTTTGTGGGATGAGACACCTGATGCCTTCTTTGGGCTCGAGTGCTCATTAAAAAATGATTTTTCTTTTGTATCGACCAAACTTTTTATTATTTCCAAAGGAGGAAAAGGAAAAAAGCTGCAATAACCTAAAAGTGGGGGAGAGATCTTGGGTAAGAGGGTTGGTTATACGAAGGGAAGGTATTAGCACCCAACGTATCTATAGTACTCTATAGGTTTCTTTGCTTTGTTTTTCATTCCATGTTATTGAAAGGTTCTTGTGAAATAGGTGGGACCTAAGGTGTTTGTTTGATTATGCTCGCAAAGATCATCGCGATCCTCTGCATACATATCCCTTAGAGGGAATCAGAGCATCTGTAGCTCGGGGTCTACGGGTGCTAAGGTTTGAATGGGTTTTTTTTTGTTTTGTTTTGCTCGCCAAGGATCGACCTTGTGCCTACGTATTCTCAAAGGGATGTTGAGAAAGTCAGAGCAATCGTAGTTCCCACTTATGCTAGTGGAAGCAAAGGAAAATAGACAAATGTCGTCTAAATGCTAGATGTATCTAATCTATATCATCACATACATCTGTTTGTTTTTTGTTTGAAAATCTTTTCATTATAAGCCCGGGGCCATGCCACTTAGGGTGCTTAGAATGATAAAGATGTTTTTGTTTAGCCAGCCTTGTGGCAAAAGTTTCAATGAAGTCAGCTTTGTGACAAAAACTTTGATTAATCAGCCAGCCTTGTGGCAAAAGTTTCAATGAAGTCAGCCTTGTGACAAAAACTTTGATTAATCATCCAGTACGGTGGTAAAACAGTTTGATTGATTAGCCAGCCTTGTGGCAAAAAGTTTGATTGATTGATTGATTGTTTGTGATGATATAGAAGAGATACTCCTAGCATAGAGATGAAAAATGTCTAATCTCCTAGGGTGTTTGATTTGGATATTGGGGATGCTTATAAGAAGCCCGTGGGTCCTTGTACGAAGCCCAAGAGGAGGCTATCCGAGGGTCCTTGCATTGTAAGCCCAAGAGGAGGCTATGGGAGGGACAATCCAGGGTCCTTGCATTGTAAGCCCAAGAGGAGGCTATGGGAGGGACACTCGTTTGTACAAAGCCCAAGGGGAGGCATGGTATAGCTGGTCTGAGCTCTTAGAGCGATTTCACCGGGAAACCATACTCTATGTCCTAACCTAAACTAATGGAGATTCTTTGCACGAAGCCCAATAGGAGGCTATGGGGAACCTAGTGTTGTACTAAGTTGAACAAATATATATAACACAATCACAAATATGAACAAGTACGAACAAATATGCACAAGTACATGAACAAATATGAACAGTTACAAAGTGTGTGTATATAATGGAGTTTATGAAGGAAATATACCTGTAAGCATGATCCATTTGTAAACACAGGGTTCGGGACTCACACTCGAGGAGAGGTCCACTTGAATTTATTCAAAGCTATGTAAACAGGTATTTACAAGGGGCTTGGGACTTATACCTACATGGAGGCCCATGGTATTTTTGGGAAGATTTAAAGAAACCTTCATTTTTGGTTTGTCATTCAAAGTTAAAAAATCAAACTGATCGAGGTATGTACAAAAAAGTGTATGTTCAAAAAGGCGTACAATGAAATACCTAATTTCATGTACTGGAATGGGTATGTACAAAAGGGCTTCGGGACTTATACCTACATGGAGGCCCATGGTATATTTGAAATGCTTTGAAATTGTTAACAGACGCGTCGTTTGAAAAAACGGTTTGAAAGTTTGTTTTGAAAGAGTTTTCTGTACAAAGAAAAACTGTATGAAAGAAAAAAAGAGTGGGTCTTATACTCTCTAATATTCGAGAGGCCCCACATCGTTTTGAAAATCAATTGATCAATTAAAAAAAGATTTAATCAATAGTTTCAAAAAGAAATGGTTTATTGTTTTGAAAAGAACGATTGCTCGTTTTAGAATGGTTTGAATTTTGAAAGAAATCAATTTAATCAAGATAAACAAAAGATTATCCTTAATTAACATTTAGATGATTAGGGTTTGCTTCAAAAAATATTTACAAGTGATTAACTTTGAAAATCAAATGAAAAATAATATTCAAAAGTATTAAAATTACTTAAAAACAAGTCATTTTAAAAATATTAAAAAATGTATTAAATAAATGTTTTTTGATGATTTTTTTTGATATTCTTAAAATATGTATATTAAATAAGAAGTGTTCAAAAAATGAAGAAAAAAATAAGTTGATTTGATTAGTTAAATTAATTAATGAAGTTTGTTAAAAAATGAAAGAAAAATAGTGTTAAAAAAATGTTTTGGTCCCTAAGGGTGTTGAACCCGTGACCTTATGCTCATCAGCCAAAACAACAACCAACTGAGCTGCGCGCGCAGCTTGTTAATGATACACGTTCATTTGATTATATTTAAAAACAAGTATTTGAATTTCTGAACAAAAAAATGGCGCCAAGAACACATCCTCAATTTGATTTTGAATTTTCTGAAAACTGAACCAAATTGATCAAGTGAAGGGTCTATCTCACTCGGTTTTTCACAAGGATCATGATGGTGCCCTCATAATTCATTTATTTTTGCTCTAAGGTGATCAATTTTGTGATGAACACGAAGAACCCTAATTCTGAGATTGATCATGAAATCGTGTATGTGCAAGATAAATAGCAATTGATTGAGGGTTAATGATCCTCATAGGTGCAGAAACAAGATGGTATGTTCATATTTCATTTATGATGCATGATTCATAGAGTTTGAAGTTCATGAGCACTTACCTCAAAAACGGCCAAGCTGGAGATTGAATTTTGCGAAGGAGGTGTTACAGATGTTGTTGCTCGATCTGGACAGCTTCAATGAACCTTATGGAAGGTGTCTGGATGCTTGGAGTGAATTGAAAACACCTGGAGTAGTTGGAGGTACCCGATCTGCAGTTAAGCCTAAGTGTGAATCGAGCTCTATGATTTTGATGTTTCAGGTTGGTGATGATGATTGGGATAGTTCATATATGGTACATGGATGGTGTTAGAAGTGATAGTTTGGACAGAGATGAGCTAGAATGGATTTTGGCATGATAAGGTTCATTTCATGTTCATATGGAGGTGAGATGATGATTCTGAGTTTTGGGGTGATTTGGGGTGTGTGAGTGGTTCAAACACATCCCATATGATGTTTATGAGTTGCTAGAACCATCACTTTGGCCATAACTTCAAGGGTTTGAAGGTTGAGTTTTGTACCTCTTAGAAACTTAAGAAACTTGCATTCTAAGAAAGAAAGAGAAAGCCTATAATTTGTGAGACTTTGGTGTGTTTTTGAATGGAGTTTGGACCTCTATTTATAGGCCAAAGAGTCTGAACTCAGAGCTTTGCAACTTGATCAAAGTTTGATGATTTGGCTTAAGAGATAAAAAGGAATCTTTTACATTTAATGCAAAATGGTTAAAGTGACCAAACCATGGTTAAAACTCAAGCTTCTTATCCTCTTCCATTCTGATCTCAAATCAGAGAAAATATCTTCAATTATTGCCTCTTTGCATCATTGCTTGGATTATAGGTCATGTAGTCTTGAAACTTAGTGAAAAATGGTGAAAATTCAAGTGAAAATGATCACTAAATGCATAATTCAAAACCATAGCTACACTCCATATTTTTTCATGCTCTTGGACATTTTGGAAAGCTCATGTTGCATACTTCAAAACCCTAGTTGAAAGTTTCTTCAAGACCTTTAAGGAAATGGGTGAAAAAGATCCATGAACTTTGAGAAAAATGAAGTTTTAAGTGAAGTTTTCAAAAAGTACCAACTTTGAAGCTCCATATCTCTTAAATGGTTGATCTTATGAAAAAAAATTATATGTGTCAAAGTTGTTTATTGGATCAAAATCTACAACTTTCATGTTGGAAGTTTTTTTCAGTTTGTAGGTGAAATTTTGAGTTATTCCCCTCCAAAGTTTGGAAAAAACCATGAAAAACACTTAGAAAAATTTTCTAAGTATGAAAGTCAAACTTTTGACTTTTTGATTCTTGATTGATTTTCTTGATTTTTCTTGATCAAATGACTTCATACTTCATATGTTGATGATTTTCAACTTCAAAAGTCATGGTTGACTAAAATTCCCCAAAAGTCAATGGTGATCTTGTACAGTTGACTTTTTCAAACGAATCGCGTTTCTGAAGATTTCAAATGAAACATGCTATCCTCACCATATGAATGGTATGAATGGATCACATTGAAGCATTAGAGGATATTGAGCCATGTTTTGAGTTGTGGCACCATGTCCTGATTAAAAAGTCAGTTGTTCAGTGAATTAGGTCAAAAACCCTAATTGTCGACTTGATGAGATTGATGACTGTAGGTCTTGAATTGAGATGCAATTTCCATTGGATATTGTCATAGGGATTATTTGAGGATGATTGAAACCTTTGATTGACTTCCTGGGGATTTTTAGGGTTTCCCAAATGTGATCCCTGATTTCAGTCCCTGATAGTTCAAAACCCTGATCTGAGGATTTGTCTGATCAATCTTTGTGTAGGAGATGTCTTTAGCCAATGGATTAGGTCAAAGTGATGTACTTGGGGTCTTGAGGTCATGTCCCAAGTCATTAGGTCAAATCCTGAGCAAAAGTCAGGGGTGTGCTATCTTCAGTCAAAACCCTAATTCAGTCGATTCAAAGCTGTTGAGTTTGTTGAAATGAATCTCTGAGGACCAAATGTTGATTATTGATGAAGATGATTCATTTGAGATGAAGGGAGAACAAAACCCTAATTGATTGTTACTTGTACTGATGAGTGATTTCCTGATTAAATCCTGCTGAGTCACAAGTAGCAAACACAAGCTATGCAATTTTTTAGAGATGCAAATATGCATATGCTATGATATGAGGTGGTATCTTAGGTCAAAAATTGGGGTATGACAGTTTGAAGGTACTGATGGAACTGTCCATTTATTAAGTTTATCCAATTTTTTTGAATATTCCATAAGTTCTTCATGCTTAATCAAATTGTTTTGATGATTATCATCATCAGAATCCATAAATATGGCAGGCTAAAGATATTGTGGATGATTAGCTATCTTAGGTAAAACTAAGTAGGTAAATATAAGTCATGATCTTAATACAAATATATCTAGGAAACAACTGATAAGTCATCTTCACACACACGCACGCACGCACGCACGCACACAAACACACACACACACACACACACACACACACACACACACTCACACACACACACACACACTCACACACACACACACACCTATATATTTCTTATTAATTAAAATTATTAAGTCTCTTCATAATTTTGGAGTCAAAATTAAGGTTAACTTTGTAATTTTATAATTCTAATTTATATTTATTTTTTATTAATTTATTATTATATATCTTATTAGCAATTTTTTATTTTTTATTACTATTCTTAATTTTTATTATTATTTATTTTAATTATTTATTAATATAAGCATAACCACGCCACCTCTTTTAAAACTTAACTACCGACATTATTTCTTTATTAATTTATTATAATTTATCTTATTATCAACTATTTCTTTTTATTAAAACAAGCATATGGATATTGAAGACATTTGATCAAAGAAAATTCAAAGAATTCATCAAAAATCAAAAATTCAAAATTAGGGTTTTAAGTGAATTTTGACCTAATTTTGGAACTCTAAATTTTGCCTACAAACTCAAAAATCTCCAAACATGAAAGTTGTAGATCTTGACAAAATAAACAACTTATCACAATGCAACTTTTGGCTAAAAGTGATTATTTTGAGAGATTTTGGATTAAGAAGGTTTATGTTCAAAAAGAGATTTTGGAAGACTTTACGTATGTTTTTACCGTTGTTTTTAGTTATCTTTAAGTTATTTTATTTAGTGTTTTATTTCATTATTCATCATTTTATGCTTTGGTTGTGTGTTATAGTGTTTGTAGGCTCAGGTAAATGAAATGGGAGAAATTAGGGCGAAAAAGTGCAAAACTGAAGAAAAGCGCATAAGCTGGTCAAACGCGTTCCCAGACGCGTGTGACAGTTGGAAAAACACCTCCTGCTGCTGAAACGCGTCCCCAAACGCATGTGGAAGTGAAAAAGTGTTGTATATTAAGCAAACGCGTCCCCAGACGCATCTCCTGACACGAATGGAGCCAGAAAACATTCCTCTGCCTACACGCGTCCCCAGACGCGTGCCAGAACCCCAAACGCGTCCCTAGACGGGTGCCAGTAGTCCAAAAATGCAAAGGAAATCCTCTCTCTACTCAGACGCGTCCCTGGACGCGTTTCATCCTACCAGACGCGTGTCCAAACACGTGTACACGTGAAATTTTGGGCTTTCTTGCTGAAAAGTCCAGTCAAGCAGAAATAGAAGAAGGAGAACGCTTTGGCACAAGGGTTGGATAATTTTGGGTGCGGAAATACATTGGAGAAGGTGGAAAACTCATATTTGATACAAGGGTTGAAGGTTTCTATGGGCTTGGGCCATTGAAGATCTAATTGCCTTCATTTATCTGTAATGTTTACAACTCAAACTATGATTTTTGTTATTATGAGTAGCTAAACCCCCCATTACTAGGGGGTGACCCTATTTATGAATATTATAACTTTGTTTATTGTATGCAATAACAATTTGGTTTTCATATCTCTGATTTGTTCTACGACTATTCTTAATGCCTTAACCGTCAGAAAAACGGATATTGAATCTTTATGAATAATTTAGCTGGACATCAATTATTTGTTGATCTGAGTAAAACATATGGTAATCACTATCACCTAGGACTAGGGATAATTTATCATAACCGGAAATTCCCGATATTGGAATGCTTGATCATAACTATAGTTATCTATGGACATAGTAATTAGGTTGTGATGTCAAAGATCTATTCACTAAGGAATTAGGATTAGATAATCTTGAGAACTGATAATCAATTATGATAATTTAGTTGTTGCATTGAGAAAGCAAGTTGTAATAGGAAGAATCATTCACCATCCCTAGCAATCTACTCATCTCTGTTCATCGTTCTATTATTCTATTTAATTACTTTAGTTCTATTATTCTATTAACATATAATAATCTCTATGCATTACTGTTGTAACGCCCGTTTTTAGTTTGCGTGTTTTATTTAATTATGTCGTGTTATGATATGTGTTTTGTTTTACTATTTATGTGTTAATTAAGTGCTTATGCGATATTGATATAATTTATGGGGTTTTATAGTAAATAATATAAGTTAATGAAATAGAAGAGTTATTGGGCTTAAGGTAGCATTAGTAAGTGTAGGGTGCGATTTAAGGCCCATTAGTAATGAGAAAGATAGTAAGTTAAACAAAACAAGGGTTTTAGGGGTTTTAGACTAAGAAGCTCATTTTTGACAAAGTTGTGAAAGAAGAAGAGAGAAGAGAAGAGTGAAAAGAAAGAGGGGAATCTCAATATTGAAGCTAGAATTGTCTTCAATCCAAAACCTAAGCTAAGGGTGGGATTCTTTCATGCTAAAGGGATGTATGATGATGTTTTGGGTGGGATTTGATTGTATGTTTGTATCCATGGAAGTTGTGTGTAGAGATGTTAGGGTTTATGAACAAAATGAATGAATTTATGATTTGAAATGTGTTTTAATTGATATGTAGTGATAAATGATGGTAGATTTCGTGCTTATACCTGGTTAATTGATGTTTAGAATGAGTTATGGGTGAAGAGAGGGGGATTATGTAGGTCTGATACTGTTACTGAATTTCTGCAAAATCGCGCCTCCGCTAAGCGGAGCTAGTCCATTAAGCGGACCTTGCTTTGCATTTCACTTCTGTCTCGGGTCGCTAGTGCTCCGCTAAGCGGACCTTGTTTGTAGTTTGCTTCTGGACCCCTTCGCTAAGCGGACCTTGTTTGTAGTTCGCTTCTGGACCCATTCGCTAAGCGGACCCTGTTTCACAAATTTTATTCCAACTTTAAAATGACGTATCTTTTGAACCGTGACTCTTTTCTAAGTACCGTTTGAACCTATGTGAAGCTTTAATGGTTGTCTTTCCGTGGTATATTCTTTGAATAACTTTGGAAACTCTTTTGAATCTTTCTCGAATTGGATTGTTATAAGATATATATGTTGTTGTGAGATGAATCATTGTTGTATGATGGTACAACATAGCGACGTGGTTGTGAGGTGATGAATTACTACACAAGTAATGATGTTTAGACGATGTTTGGATGATGTTGTTACATGATGTGAATATGTGATTTGTGGATGTATGTCATGTGTCGCATTTATTGCATAAGTGTCTTTTAGCTTGAGAATGGCATCGACTATTAGCCTGAAAGATTGCAACGACTATTAGCCTGAAAGATGGCAACGACGATGGCCCAATGGCAATGTTTGAGACGGGAGTTTACTCCAATGGTACCACATGCATTTGCATTGTTCGAATTGCACAAGTAGAGTCGCATAAGATTCGTAATTGGATATTTGTGTGTGCATTATGTGAATGCTAATTGGTGATGAAGTGCTAATTATTCCATTGATTATATGTGATAATTGACTATGTATGTCTCATTGAACTTGATGTGAATGTTGTTGGTGACTCAATGAATGTTGTTAAATTATGATACATGTTATGTGGTGGAAAGTGGTAACCAAATGTATGATTATTTCTCTGCTTTGAATATTATCATGCGCTCCTTTATAATGATTGATATCTCACCCCTTCTGTTTGAATGTTACCCTTCGTTGGTAACGTGCAGGTAATGACGCGGAGTAGTCGTGTATCTATAGCTCGAGTCGGTGTGTGTCGATGCTCTGATACGTAGCACTCGGGGGACGTTGGATTACTTGTTTGTGTTTTGTTTCTTATTGCTTATCCTTGTTAAACTTCACCTTTATGTTATGTTGAGATTTGTTGGATATATTGTGCCATGTGGCCATGATGTTATGATTTATATTGTTATTGATACTTGATTTCCGCTGCGATGCGAGTACTTATTAGATGACAATGATTAATGATTTTGATAATTGCCCTCCTATATGTGTGTTACGTATTTAAATAGAGGAGCATGATATGCGTATGTGATTTTATTGTTTAAAATGTGACGCTCTGAATTGTTATGTTCTATTTGCTTTGAGATTTTGTACTCTGATATTTCCTGTTAATTGCGAGGTTGTGGTGTCGTTTTCTTTACCTCCCCGTTTCACTTGGGAGGACGGCACGCTAAACCCTTCACGCGAAATTTGGAAGGAGAATGCGCCCGTGGTGGGATGAATTTTGTTTCAGTTCTTCCTACGATATCACACGAACTTTCTTATTTGTCCTACGAGTAGGAAAGGGGAAAAAAGATCTCAACTAAATCCTAGGAGTTTGCTAAGTGTGGGGATTTACACCTAGGCTAGAAATTCTGGAGTCCGGGGGGTCGGTTATACATAGGGAAGTGTTTAAACACCCTACATATCTGTAGTACTCTACAGGAACCTTCTCTGTGTCATTGTGATTGTGTTTGCTGCTAATGATTGGGAAAGTTTCTCCTTTGTGTTAGGAGAGAGAATTGAATTGATTAAAGAAAGACAGACAGATAGACAGACTGACTATTTTTGGTATTTTATTAGCTCGCTGAGATTCCTTGTGAACCTCATGCCTACATATCCCTAGTGGAAGTCAGAGCTTAATGTAGTTCGGGGAACTAACTAGGGAAATTACTTGTTTTTGGTGCCTTGCTTGAAGCTCAAGGTTGAAGCTTGGAATTAAATCTCTGTTTACAGTAAAGAGACATGAAATCATCTTTACAGAGAGGTATTTGTACTATTCTACCACAAACATTTAAAAGTGACAGAAAAGCTAAAAAAAAATGATGTTTCATTAAGAGGGGAGTCTACTTGGTTGATCAAGTATGACAGCCATCGTGCCTCTAAAATGAAAGAAAGATGCTCATCCAAATTAGGGAAAGTGTACAAGTCTGGGGATGTGCCAGAGCATGTCTTTCAGAGTCCTAAATGGGAGACTTTGAATGAAATTGAAATTGAAATGTTTGTTTATTTGAATGTGGTAGAGTAGTAAAAATATCTCTCTATAGAGATAAGCTATGTCTATTTACTATATGAAAGATTTGACTTTAGCTGGCTTGAATGAGGCCCAAGCTTGAGGCTTTTTGATTAATTTTATTGATTTATTGAAATGATAACTCTACTGGGGAGTATTTAAACTAAGGATTTTTTGGTGTTCTGTACGAAGCCCAGAATTGAGGCTGACTCTACTTAGGGAGACTCTATTTGGGGAGATTATTTCCTAAGAGAATGAATCTTTGATTTTTGAAAGACTGATTTTGGAGGCTAACCCTTTCCAGGGGTTTTGACTCAGCTGGAGAAATTGTCTGTTAAAAGACTGACTTTATCATGTTTTTTGGAGGCTGACCCTTTCCAGGGGTCGTGACTCTTTTTGATTAATTGACTTTGGAGGCTAACCCTTTCCAGGGGTTTTTATTGAAATGATGGATTGATTTGGAGGCTAACCCTTTCCAGGGGTTTTGACTCTTTTGGTGAATGGCAGAAAGATTATCTAGTGGAGACTTCTTGTTTAAAGCCCAAGATGAAGGCTGACTCATGTTGAGGATAAGCAAATATGGATCCTAGACTCTGCTAAGGAAGATTGATGAAGATAAGGGTGACAGAGACTGTCCATGTCTCTCATTCCAAAAGGTGTACTCAATGCAAAATTGAGACAAACTTGCCTTGTTAAAAGTCTGGTTTAAATTGGAAGAAAGCTCACCAGGGTAGGCTAAAAGGTGACTAAAGACCTGTTCCTATGTTTATAAGAAACCTGATGGGTCCTTGTATACAAGCTCAAGAGGAAGCTGGAAATGCTTTTAAGAAGCCTGTGGGTCCTTGTACAAAGCCCAAGAGGAGGCTAATCGAGGGTCCTTGTTATAGCACAAGAGAAAGCTATGTAGTTTTGAACTTATTTTGGCTCTAAGCAAATGGGTAAGAGGTTTCACCGGGAATAATTCCTCTTTGGGTGGATGTGTCCTATTTTTTTGGATTCTAAGGTTTTTGCCAAGATGTTTCACCGGGAATAATTCATCTTGGGAGTTTGAACTACAGATCTCTAATTAGGAAAGAGCCTTCACCGGGAAGACATTCTCAATCCTAGATCATATTCCTATAATATATATATATATATATAGTTTAACTGTCCTAGGGTTTATACTCAAACGTAGTTCTAAACTAATATATATGCACAATTTATATTTGACAGTAATTTAAATAAAGACTGTAAATTGAAAGCTTGTAAAGCCTAACCTGGATGGAGTGGAGGCCTTTGAAGAAGTATGTACAGAGCCTCAACAATATTTTTGTTGTTTTGTTGATAACAGTTGAATATTTATATGATAAACAGTTAATGGTTTTTGAAAACAGAAGAAGTGAAGATGGACAAAGGTCACATAGGTATCTGAAGAGTTTCACCGGGAATAATGCCCTTCAAATACCAGAAGAATGTTTTGAAAACAGAAAGAAGATTTTGAAAATACAGTTTTGAAAACAAGCTAAGAAGAGAAGGTGTTTGGGACTTACACTCTATTAGAGGCCCAGTACTTTACAGTACTGGTTGAAAAAACAGTTGAAAATGATTTTGTGATTTTTGAAATGATTACTGTTGTGAAAACAGTGGATTGATGATTTGAAATGATTACTGTTATGAAAAACAGTTTTATGAGTTTTAGGCTAACCTCGAAGAATGAGAAATTGGATTTCTGAGTTTGAGGTGTTACCTTGATCCTTAAGTGATATGCTTGGAATAAATTGGGATCTCAACAATTATTGAGCATCCACACCAGCAGAAAAGAACGTCGGATAAGCTTACAGCTTACAGCATTCCACGATCATCCAGTAATTGTTTAAGGACTTCTATAGCAAATGGAAGACCAAACGAACAGACAAAGCCAGAGAACAACAGAGAAATAATCTCGAAGTCTCGGATAAAGTGAGAAAATTCCAGTAATGTGCAACAGTAATCAAATAAAAAATTAAATGATTAACTATACAAAATTATATGAAAATATTAAATTCAAAATAAATTAATCTAAGAAAGGATATTTTTTTGTAGTTTTTATGAAAGAAGAAAATAATTAGAAAACATAAATAAAAATATGTATCTAATATATTTTTTGGTATTTTAATAAGGATTAGAAAATAAAACTAAAACCTATATTAAAATAAAATACTAAATCTTTTTTATATATAAAAGCAATTTTCTAAAGAATATTAAAAGAGATAGTTAACTTAATAATTGGGCCAGGGATATAAAAGCTGAATGGGGGTGAGAGCCCAAAACAAAATAACAAGCTGAGTAAAAACATGGACCGGACCGGGTCGGGTCAGATAGAACCCGGATCCGCCTAAACTTAGCACAAAAGTTGGGTTTTGAGAAAACCCTAAGAAGCAACACATAGAGGCAGCGCCTCTGTATCTCTCTCATTTTCTCTCACGATGAAACAAAACAGAAGAAGAAAAATACTCTCTTCTCTCTCGATTGCTCTTGCTCTCTCTCGGTTTTTTCCGATGAACAACATCAAACTCGGTGGTTCCTCTCTCAATCGCTTGCTGTGAACAAGAAAACAAACACAAGCTTTCACTTGGTTCGTCGCCTCTCTCTCTCTCTCGCTGAGTTTCTCTTGCTAAACGAAATCAACAGTGAAAAAAAAACCTCTCTCGGTTTCTCACTCAGCTCATGGTTTTTCTTCACAAAAGTTTCTGGAAAATAGAGTAACAACAACAATCACAACTTGACTCACTCTCTCGGTCACTCTTGCTCGGTGAACAACAACAAGTGATTCTCGACGGCCATGGAAGAGAAGCTTGAAAAAGCTCAAATACCTCAAATTTTCGCTTTTTATTTTCTCTTTGATGATAGCTCAGTGATAACTTTCTTTGGTGTTTCGATTTTGCCCGCCGTGAACAAAAACAAAAGCTTCTGGACTTTTTGATTGAAGACAAACTCAAGGTTTGTTCTTCAATTTTGTTCTCATGGTACCAACAAGTTTTTTATGACACATCAATAATAACATATACTCTCTGTTTTCGGTTTTGAACATTTTACAGGTACAGCAATAATTAACCAGCAAGGTTGAAAGTAGGGTAGAAATGACTTACCTGGATTTATCACCAAGGTATGACCTTGATCCTTCTTGCTTCTGGAATTTTGTTGCTGAGTTATGTTATTCTGAATTTTTGAACACGTTGTTGCTGTTGCTTTGAATTGGTTGATGTTGCTGAGCAAATTCCTTGTGTTTCTGAACCGTGGCTTATTGTTGCCGCAACTGTTGTTGTTGCTGCAGGTACAACACTGATTAATGGAAATATTGAGAGTGAAGGAAAAGAGACTTACCTGCGGCGAGGATGTTGAAGAGTCATCTATGGAGGCTCGAAGATGGGTGCCATCATTGAAGGCTGCTAGTAAGCAAGGTATGAAGGCCTTCCCTCTTCTCCTTCTTACTTTTGAATTTTTCTGTAACTTAGAAGTTACAGATTGCTGGCTGCCTTCTCTCCTTTTTTCTTCTCTTCTTTGTAACTTAGGAGTGACAGAAAGTTTCTGTGTTTTTCCCTTTTCTGCTTCTCCTCTATTTATAGAGGAACAAATGAGGGACAATTTTGGTCATTTTGGCAACTAAGCTTAGTCTTTAAGCTCACTTAGTTGTTAAGTTGTCATCATTACAAAGAATATTCTTTCCCAAAATAATCATTGCAAAATTTCTTACATGCTAAGTTTGCTTAGCAGCCAAGTTCTGTAAATTTGTGCACATGGGAGAATATGCACATGGGATGGAAAGATTTTCTTCACAACTCTTGCAAGTTCCACGACAAGCTTGTTTTATGTCATAACATTGTAACTTCCATGTGGTAGTTATGACATAATATATATATTTCTTTGACTTTCTTTGACTTTTTGACTTTTTTGACTTTTTTTGACTTTTCCCTTTTCCCTTTTTTTTCGAAAAAGATGGCCTCCATGTGGGCTTTTGGGCTTTTTGAATTGTTTATTTGACTTTTGCTAATTCCACCCTTTTTGTTTCTTTTTCATGTTGCATGAGGATTCTTGAAGAAAGCATGGAGAAACTTGAATGAAGAATGTAAACTTGAAGATGGAAGAATTCAAGAAAGCATTGGAGACTTTTCTTTTCTTTTGTTCTTGTAACCAATAAAACTTCAACTTTAGAAATTGCATGAACTTGAACTTTGTATGAATGGAATGATGTAATTCTTGAATTTTGGATGAAACCTTGTAATTTGTTTAGAAATTAGAACTTGTTTCATGTAAAAGAACATCATTTGTAATGCTTGAATTTCCTTTAGAATTCCTTGAATGAAATTGTATAAATCATGAATCTTGTATATTCTTTGAATGAAATTTTGAATCTTGCAAATTCAAATGAACCATGATAAATCTTGAATGGAAATTCCTTGAAGTGATTTGAAGAATGTCTTTGCACCAATGAACTTGAAAAGATATTGAACTCGAAATTCTTAAATTCATGTCCTTGAACCATACTTGAAATAATATTTCAACAAATGGACTAAAAGATATTTCTTGCAATTTTTGATGAAATTTCCACGAATTGTTTCAAACTTGTATCATCTTCCAAATAATCCATGAGAAATAATTTTCTTCACCATGATGAATCCATAGGCCAAAAGTCCCGAAATAAATTCCAAACAATCTTCTTGAATCCACAAATTGGAAATGGCGCATTTAAATTGAAAACCTCCATGAGCATGAATTATCTTGCAAAGAATGACTGAATAAATGCAGTCTCGATCATGGCTTCCAAACCGATTCAAGAAACATTTTTTAATTTGATGTCAATGATGTGACATCTCAGGGGGGTCAAAAATTAGGGTATGACAGATGCCCCTATTTAAGTTTCTTTTATCTGGAGGGAGAGAGATTGATATCTCGATCTCTCCTGCGTAAAAGAGACTTAAATATCGAGGAATGCCCGAATTTTGGGCGCTCCTGAGATGTTGTAATTGATAAAATCTTTGCATGACTTGATCCCGTTGTCGCACTTGGCGGGGGATGAGGAGACAAACTCCTGTAGAAATACTTGATGTGGACTCTGGCGAATGGATGGCAGTGTAGGATGCGTAATCCATCTTCTTTAACTAAGTGTTGATACTTAGAAAAAGGTAAACAACCTCCCCCTTGTTTCGGATGTCCATATCTCGAAACTGGTCTTAGTTGCGTTTGGACAATATCTCAGATAAAGATAAATTCTCCAAAGATTTGTTTCCTTATCAAACTTCTCATCAGCACTTGGAGGTAAGATGCCATTTGACGGCTGTAGAGAAACTTCAAAGGTTTGTTTCCTCGTCAAACTTCTTACCAGCGCTTGGAGGTAAGATGCCATTTGACGGCTGTAAAGAAACTTCAAAGGTTTGTTTCCTCGTCAAACTTCTTATCAGCGCTTGGAGATAAGATGCCATTTGACGGCTGTAAAGAAACTTCAAAGGTTTGTTTCCTCATCAAACTTCTTACCAGCACTTGGAGGTAAGATACCATTTGACGGTAAATAAAGAAACTTCAAAGGTTTGTTTCCTCATCAAACTTCTTACCAGCACTTGGAGGTAAGATACCATTTGACGGTAAATAAAGAAACTTCAAAAGGTTTGTTTCCTCATCAAACTTCTTACCAGCACTTGGAGGTAAGATACCATTTGATGGTAAATAAAGAAACTTCACCATCTTCCCTTTTGACTTGACGTTTTTTGAAGGATCGTCACATGGTCCCGCGCTCTTTTGAGGGGCTAATGACTTTGTTTGAAGGCGGACGAACTGTTTTCGGAGTGAAAACCAACATTTATTGTCCTCTTGAATGTTTAACAGACAAACTGTCTTTCCTTGGGGAAAGACTACCATTTGTTGACTCCGCTGGGGATCATGAACTATCTTCTGGACAAAGACTACCATTCACTGATCCCGCTGGGGAATCATTTGTCAATCTGCTGGGAGATTCTGAATTATTTTCTTTGACGAAAAAATGGCATCTCTTGACCCTGCTGGGGAAATACCAAACTGTTTTTCAGGAGGAAAAACTACCACTTGTCAATTATGTCGAGGAATCCATATTTCTTAGAGAAGAGAACCGCTTATCGACCCTGTAGGGAATTCCAAAATGCGAAACAGACTATCTTATCTGAAGAAAACTGTCGAGTGTCGCTCTGCAGGAGAATCTCGGCTGAGGAATTCCAAAAGTGAACAAACTATCTCTTTGAGGGAGACTACCATTTGTTGACTTGCTTGGGGAGATCCTCGTGTATGAACTGTTGTCTCGAAGGAAAAAGCTTCTCCGGAACTTGCAGGGGAAACTTGAGTTCATGCCTTAATGACTTAGGCATTCACATGATCAAAGCCTGACTCGACTATGCAATTATGATGTAATGTATGCATGAATATTATGACAATGATAAAATGTAAAGTGAATGTGAATGGAATTGTCGCGGATGTAAAATCCTATGATACGACTTGAATTCTTGTTGATCAGAAGATGTCCTCTTCTTGTAGTTCGAACTCTGTTGGGAATATCTGGTTATCAGTTGTCCGCTGTCCGAAGTGAGTAATATGAATTGAAGTAAAGATCCGTCATCGGGAGATGTTCGCAAAGCGACCTCATGGGGAAATCTTGATTCCCGGAGTCTCAACCGTTCTTGGAGCAACTGTTTGCATTCTTCCTACTGTTTGTAAACCTTAGAAAGAAATTTCACCTTTATTTTTGCAAGTAAATTCATTTTATTTTATGAAAACAATTGTTTCAAGAAAATGACTGTTTAAATTTAAAATGCATTTCAAAAAACTGAATAAGACTAGATTGCAAAGAAAAGCACAAGGCTCAAATAATTATATATGGAATGGTAATCAGCCAAATGCTTGATTCCATGGAGTATTTACAAAGTTGGAAATTGGTAATTTTCGGGAAAAGGGCTACGATGAAACGTGACGACCGTTATCTTTCCCTTCCACTCCGAGTTGCGCTGTATCCGTGCTTTGTAGAAGATGACCTACTGCTGATGAATACTCCGCTATGGATTTTGAATGATCAAGTTTGTCCTGAACACAGTTACTTGCCATATATCCCTAACTTTTGCGTAAATTACCCCTTTCGGGTTTTAAGTCTACCGGGATTGATTATTTATTTTTTATGTCTCTAACTTTTGCCTGAATCGCCCTTTCGGGTTTTCGATTCACCGAGACGCTCTTTTTTGCCTAAGTCGCTCTTTGCGAGTTTTCAACTTAGCGAGCTGTTCTTTTAATTATCTAGGCGAAGTATTTCTTGACTGCATCGACGTTCACAGGACGGGTGAATTCTTCTCCATCCATAGTCGTGAGTATTAAGGCTCCTCCTGAGAAAGCTCTCTTGACCACGTAGGGGCCGTCATAATTGGGAGTCCATTTCCCTCTCGAATCTGTGAGAAAAGATTGAATCCTTTTGAGTACAAGGTCGCCTTCTTTGATGGTGCGAGGTCGAACCTTTTTGTCGAAAGCTTTCTTCATTCTTTGTTGATATAGCTGTCCGTGGAATAAAGCTGTCATGCGCTTTTCTTCGATTAAGTTCAGTTCATCGAATCTGCTTTGACACCACTCGGCTTCTGTTAATTTTGCCTCCATCAAGACTCTCATTGATGGGATTTCAACCTCTATAGGTAGGACTTCCTCCATGCCATATACAAGGGAGAAAGGAGTTGCTCCAGTCGAAGTACGCACTGATGTACGGTAACCATGAAGAGCATACGGGAGCATTTCATGCCAATCTTTGTAAGTGATGACCATCTTCTGAATGATTTTCTTGATGTTTTTGTTAGCTGCTTCTACAGCTCCATTCATCTTTGGTCTGTAAGGAGATGAGTTGTGATGTTCAATCTTGAATTCTTCACAAAGCTCCTTCATCATTTTGTTATTCAAATTTGACCCATTGTCAGTGATTATCTTGCTAGGAACGCCGTAGCGACAGATGATGTGATTCTTGATAAACCTGACGACAACTTGTCTTGTAACGTTTGCATATGAAGCTGCTTCAACCCATTTGGTGAAATAGTCTATGGCTACCAAGATGAAGCGATGTCCGTTGGACGCTTTTGGTTCGATCATTCCAATCATGTCGATTCCCCACATGGAGAAAGGCCAAGGGGAAGAGAGTATGTTGAGAAGAGATGGTGGCACATGAATTTTATCGGCGTAGATCTGGCATTTGTGACACCTCTTTGCGTACTGGTAGCAATCTGACTCCATTGTCAGCCAATAATATCCTGCTCTCAGTATTTTCCTTGTTATGGTATGTCCATTGGTGTGAGTACCAAAGGAACCTTCATGTATTTCTCTCATGAGTATTTCTGCTTCTTTTCTGTCAACGCATCTGAGCAGAACCATGTCGAAGTTTCTCTTGTACAGAACATCTTCATTCAAGAAGAATCTACAAGCTAACTTTCTCAAAGTCTTCCTATCTTTCTTTGATGCCTTAAGAGGGTACTCTTGCTTTTGAAGAAAGTTCTTGATGTCGTGATACCACGGTTTGTCGTCGATGATTGCTTCTACTGTGAACACATGAGCGGGCCTATCCAGGCGCATAACATTGATCCGAGGAATGTCATTCCAATGATTTATCCTAATCATGGAAGAGAGTGTGGCTAATGCATCAGCCAAATTGTTTTCTTCACGAGGAATGTGATGAAAATCTACCCTATCGAAGAATGGTAATAATCTTCTTGCGTAGTCTTTGTAAGGAATTAGCCCTGGTTGGCGTGTTTCCCATTCTCCTTTGATTTGATTGATGACCAAAGCAGAATCTCCGTATACATCCAAGTGTTTGATTCTTAGATCCACGGCTTCTTCGAGACCCATGATGCAAGCTTCATATTCGGCCTCATTGTTTGTGCATTTGAAAGTTAATCTGGCAGTAAATGGAATATGGGTACCCTGAGGTGTAACAATGATTGCCCCAATTCCTCGTCCATAAGCATTGACAGCTCCGTCAAAGATTAAGCCCCACTGGGATCCTATCTCAGGTCCTTCGTCTGGTAGTGGCTCGTCGTAATCTTTCATCTTGAGGTACATGACGTCCTCGTCCGGAAAGTCGAAACTGGTTGATTCATGACCATTGAGTGGGTGGTGAGCCAGGTGCTCAGCTAGAATGCTTCCTTTCACGGTGTAATACGGTGAACTGACTTTTTATCGATCGAAATGTCGCGGTAAGCAAGAGTCGCCACCGACTTTTATTTTATCCAAACAAGTTCAGAAAGGCAAAAAGAAACAGAAAAAAACCTTTTAAGAAAACTGAGTTCGGGGGGTAATTTATGCAAAGGGAAGGTGTAAGGCACCCTTTGCATCCATGGTTTTCCATGGGCTCTTAATTGCTTTGCTTGCTCGTTTGTTTAGAAAATGTAGATGAAAAAGATAGGGACTTTAGCTTGTGAATAAGCGTTGCCCTTTTGAAAAATTATGAGAAAGAATATAATAAAAAGGTTTGAGCATTGCAAGGCAATTAGGGGCAATTACCTTAAACTCAGATGATAGGTCTCTTTTTGCCTTTCAGAATGAAAGAGTCTATCCTTGCCATAAGAGGGCAGGAAGCCTTTCGTTTGGAGGTTGAAGGGTCATCGAAGCATCCTTTGCCATAAGACTGTCCCATGCCATAGAAGGGCAGGTAGTCTAAGGTAAGGATCAGAATAAGCCATTTCGTAGGCAGCCAGAAGATACCTCAGCCTTTTTCCGTAGGCAACTTCCGAGGGTCGAGGTCATATTTGTGTATCGAAGGCAGCATCATTTAGGGTCATATGACCTTTAATATTCGAGGCAGCATGGCTGAGGTATCTTCGAATTCGAGGGACGTGGCTTATTCTGCAAAAACACAAAGGCAACAGGCAACAAGGCAACAAGGCAACAGAGAGGTTACCCAAAAGGGTGCGTGTGTGCAACAATCACACGTGATTATGTTCAGATATTTATCTTTTAATTAGTTATTCTAATTCAGTTTAAGGCTTGCACTCCCTAAGATTACTAACCACACAATAATATAAAGCAATAAAGGGGGCGGGAAATTGTAACCAGCGGATCCCTTATCAGGGTTTGACACAAGTAATAATAATAAAAAGCATAAAATAAAATGAGGTTTAGGGTTACCAACAACGTAGCTTTGGCAATTGATAAACCCTGAAAAGGAAAAAGACAAGACAGAAAACATATAGTGAGTGCATTATCAAATTCGAGGGCAAACCTCCTTAACTACAAAAGAAAATAGGATAATAAATTAAAAATAGAATAGGGAGAAGGTACTTAGCTTGGCATTTGCCTGACAGGGTTGAGGGCAAGGGTTTGCCAGAAGCATCGACTATGACCATTAGGAATGAGCAAAGAAACAAATATGGCGTGAGTGTATTATCAGATTCGAGGGCAAAGGGATTAACCCTAAAAATAAAGAATAAATAAATATAAAAATAATAGTTAAAAAAGTGAGGGTACTTAGCTTTGTGACGGACGTGGCGCGTAATCGGAGTGTACCTGAAAAGTCAACCCTGAAAAATGGCATAAGGAAAAGAAAATTTAGTGTATGAATGATCTACAAACCTTAACTGTATAAACCCTAAAAAGAAAACTTGTTGTGACCCACAAGGTTTATAAGGCTTAAAAATGCGTTAATAGAAAACACCTACCAGAGGATTCTAAGGTTTATAAATACATCGAGGTTAACAAACCTAAAACTGATTATTTAATTTTCAAATTAATTAATTTAAAAAAAAAACATGTACAAAAATAATAACCTTTATTGCTTAAAATAATTTTTGATAAAATGTAAATAATTATAAAATTACATTATTTAGTAAATAAAAATTTTAGAAACATAATTTAATAAGAAAAAGAAAATAAAATAGAGAAAAGAGTTATGTAATTTAAAAGAAATTAAAAAGGATAAAATAAAATAAATAAATAAAAAAAAGAGAAGGACTTAGCTCTGTTCCTGTGTGGCAGAGTCCTTGAGGGTGTATGGTGAGCGTCCACTTTGATTCCTTGGATCCAGCTACAGCATAGCATCCATTGGCCAAAATATGGGGTGCACCGTGTACAGGCATGAAGGTGAATGGCTGGATCTGTGAGTACACATTAGTTAAAAAACAAATAGCCTGGGTCGGATTCGAACCCAGGTCTTATAGCATATCCCCTTTTCCCTCTTGCCACTCAGACTGCACTAACCATCTGATAAATATACTACTTTGAAACAATAAATATAAACAATAAATTCAATATTCAAAGACAATTCAAACCGGGTCCCAGCGCCACAAGTGAGCCAATCGGAGTAGGAGAGAGACACGGAACAGCGTTGACCCGCCAATACATGAGGGACACGCAAGCGGAAAGAGGAAGTCCTCATTGACCGGCGAATCAGAGGGCACCACCAGCGATGGTCACTATTCACCTTCTTCCTCATGCGTACCTGCGGAATTACTTGCGTCTTTTGCTGTGTAAATACCTGCGAATTTTTCCTTCCTATTTCCATGAACATGGCGCCTGCACAAAACGTGATTAACAAAAACAAAGCCAACCCAGATTGACTATATGGAACTTTGCGAATCCAAAGGTCATGTTTTCGTGGCTTGAAACGGTCTGTATACACGAAACCGAAGCTATCCTCATTCATGCCCTAGCCATGGTGATTCTGTATTCATGCGTTAAACTTCAAAAGAAACAGTTTTAAACCACACCATACATCAATACTAAAACATGTATATGCATAGGATTAATTGATATGCCATGAAACAAGAGAAGTAAATTCGGAAAGTTTGGCAAACCGGTGCAATCGAAAAGTGGTGGTTCTGAGATGCTTCGGGCTTGTGTGATCACTTGGCTCGACTTTTTGACACCTCAGGAAGGCAACTGGATCAACGAGGTCGATGGAAAACGCCTGGAAATCTGTTCTTGAGTTTGCCCTAATCTTTGAAATTTTTTGGAAGTTTTGGAACGTGACTTTTAGGCCAGCAATCCTTATTCCCTGGTCTGAACGTGATAAGGGTATATATTGGGATGTTGTAGGTCGAAATTTGGGCTTGGGTATTTGCTTGTTTTGTCCCTTGAAAATTAGAAGAAAATATAATATACACCTTCATATTTTTGGGAGATTTTTTTCAAGAACAAGTTTGTCAAGTTTTGGACTTTTATGAGATGTTATTTGGGCCTTCCAATACTTGAATCCAAAGCCATATGAATTGATTCAATTATTTTGCATTTTATTTAATTTATTTTCTTTTTATTTGAAATAAAATTCAAACAAATGTCAGATAAAATAATTAAAATGTTGGAGTTGTTTTAAAGGTCCTATTTAGGTCATGGGCTTGAAAACTTGGCATGAGGTTTATTTGAATCATATGAGAGGCCTTGCAGTCCATTGGAGGCATCACAACCTGACTTTTCTTTGAGAAAGAGAAAAACCCTAGTTGGAAGGTTGTTGTTTAGGAGAGTGTATACTCAGTCGAGTATTGAGACTTTGATATTAAAATGAGCTTGAGTATGAAAATGTAATGGGCAAATTTTGGGGTATGACAGCTGCCCCTGTTCAATCTTCTTATATCTGAAGATGTAGACTGGCATGTATGCCTGTCGGGATCTGAGGGTAGAAGAGGATTGAACACTAGAATACCCATAAATTTGCCCTCGCTGAAGTAGGGACTTTTGTCGGAGATGGGCTTGTAGATGCCATCTGGTAGTTGTTGGAGTATGGATTGTTGCAAAATTTCTGCTTTTGTTGTCTTCCCTTTTTTGAATGTTGAGGAACCGTCAAAGGTATCGACTCAAATCTGTGTTGGGTTATTTAAGGAACCGTCAAAGGTATCGACTTAAATTTGAAGCATATTGTTGAGGCACCGTCAAAGGTATCGACTCAGATATGCAGATAGATTGTATAAGGAACCGTCAAAGGTGTCGACTTATATCTGAAGTGTGTTGTTAAGGAACCGTCAAAGGTGTCGACTTAACTTTGAAGCATATCATTGAGGCACCGTCAAAGGTATCGACTCAGATATGCAGGTAGATTGTATAAGGAACCGTCAAAGGTATCGACTTATATCTGAAGTGTGTCGTTAAGGAACCGTCAAAGGTGTCGACTTAACTCTTGTAAATAGAGATAGTAGTATCCTGAAAAGTAGAGGTTAGTTTTCTTATGTCATGATGCATGCGTTTATGTAATGAATGAGAAGCTTTGTATGTTATGTGTGAGTTCAGTATGTATGTGATGTATGACTATGTTTATGATTTATGGTATGCAAACATGATTTATGTTGTCTTAGTCGAGAGAATAAATCTCCAGGTCTCTGTGATTTTGATGTTTGATTTTTTCTTGGAGATGCTCAGTTGGGGATTTATGGTTTCCGCTTGGGGATGATCATTAACCTGATATACCCTGACTGGGGACAAAAGTATTAGTAACCTATGTTGGAGAAGAGCAAAGTGTTGGAGAACCGGTAGTATTGAAGATATAAACTCTGTTGGGGAGCCATGTCTTTGTCGGGAGCGTTTTAAAGATATCTTCTTAATGATTACTCTGTGGGGATATGATCTTGTGAAGTCGACTTTGTGGAGAAGCATGGATGCCTTGAACATTGCCCCCAGTGATTATAGCAACTTACTACTTGATTCAGGACACGCCACTGAGTATTGATCAAGATGTTGAACTGGACTTGCATAGATTTGCCCCAGTTAGCAGGAACTTTGGAAAGATTCGCCTCGCGAAGACTTTATGAGATGTTCACTATGGGCGATATGCCCCCAGTAATCATAGGCTCATGACAATGTCTCACGTTGATTGGGGAGTAGCTTTAGATCTTCTTGGATGCGTGCCCCTGATTATTTTGGCATCCTTGAGAGATTCTCGGAAACTTGACTGGATTGCCCCAGATTGATTGAGCAAAACGTGTCATGCCCCTTGTATACGTAAGAGACATGGTTTCTTGGAGTAATATCGTCTGTCGGGATAACTTTCAGTCATTAGTTGTTCCATGTGCAAGTTCTTTCTGTTGCTAACGTTTGAAATTATGTAGCAGAATTTGTTTAATAATGAATTCATGAGATGCAATGCATACGTCTGTCTTGAGTTTTTGAAAATATTTTTAAAACAGGAGATGTAAAAAGCGTGATATTTGTAAAAACATGATATTTGTAACAATGTGATGTTTGTAAAAACGTGATATCAACTCGGCATTTGTGGTAAACCTTAAGGAGTCAGGATACCCTTTTGGTAACAGTATGCTTTTGAACTAACCATGCTTCAGTTAGGACTTTCAAGGGTTGTAATGTGGCTTGGTTCACGGTTTAAGGAACAAAAGATAAAGGCTCAAGATTTGATTGTACCCACCCCCTCTTCGTGATGATCTTCAATCCTAAGCTTAGTTAATTCAACTTATGCATTCAGGTTCCAAGAGACTTTTAGATTTGTACCTTTGATAATGTTGATGGTTCGCAAACAAAGAGAACTTTTGAGATGGCAGTCACTTTTTCCTTTCGGTAGTCACAACATTGTGTTGTTAAGGAATTTGTTCACTTTCTTCTTTTTTTTTTAATTTTTTATATCCCTAACTTTTGCCTGAACTGTTTATTTCTGAGATTACAGTCGGTTGGGATGCCTTGATTTTTGCCTAAGTCTTCTTTTTGACTTAGCAGGCTTTTCATTGTATATATGTTTTTTCATTTTTTTTTTTGAAAGCTATTGACTGCCTTGTTTGATGATTGATGAACCGTCATTGTCTTTTGATTGGTGTCTCCAACACTTCTTTGATGTGTGCGGTTGAACGTTTATGATTGAAACCTTTGTTGAAAGGTGTACTGAATGATTCTCTTAAAATAGAATGCACAGCCAAATTAACTGAGAACTACCCTGCCCCAGGTTATGATAAAGGGTTTTAGTTCAAAAAAAAGAAACTTCTACTTCTTAGGCTCAATGGGGTTGACGAGGGATTAACATCCTTATTTCTCCACTGTTTAGGAATTGAAATAATGCCTGTACATCGTCAACATAGTCCATTCAAAAGCATACTGTATGAAGTTGCGGTATCGTTTTCGTCATCCTCCTTTAAAAGGCTTACAGCTTAGCAGGAGTTGAATAAACACAAGACATATGCAAAGTATGTAATTTAAAATGAGTGATAACGACATAATGTATTCAAGACAAACATATGCAATGCACTGATGATAATTATTAAAACAGATAATTTCTATCATAAGTCGAATGTTTAAATAAACAGGAAAGAACTTGCAAATGAAAGTAGATCTAATGATCCAAAAGTTTGTCCGTCGAGACGTCCATAAATCTTGTCATGACTAGGCATAGGAGCGGTGATCACCACAGGGGTGTCAGAAGGGTGGTGTTAGAATTCATTGGCTCGATTATCCTGAGCCTCTGGATCATATGAGTGAATTGACTGTTGTGACTCAGTTGTCGTGATTCAGTTGTCGTGACTTTGTTGTCGTGATTCCATCATCGTGACTCAGTTGTCGTGACTTTGTTGTCGTGATTCCATTATCATGACTCAGTTGTCGTGATTCCATTATCGTGACTCAGTTGTCGTGACTTTGTTGTCGTGACTCAGTTGTCGTGACTTTGTTGTCGTGATTCCATTATCGTGACTCAGTTGTCGTGATTCCATTATCGTGACTCAGTTGTCGTGATTCCATTATCGTGACTCAGTTGTCGTGACTTTGTTGTCGTGATTCCATTATCGTGACTCTGTTGTCGTGACTCAGTTGTCGTGATTCCATTATCGTGGTCTTTTCTGATTTGAGTGTCATGATTAAATCTTTAATCGCACGCTTCAATGGTCTACCATCCTTTACACCATAACCAGGATTGTTCGAATAATAAGCGCATCTCGCATTGTAATTGTACCCCAAGAATAGGAGTGCCTTCAATTCTTCTTGCCCCTTGGGTGAGTTCAGAATCAAAGTCTGGGATCGGGTATTCCGAGCCTGAAGATTTTTTGAATGATTGCTCGAGATTTCAGTTGTGCTGAAATAAACAGCGAGAGAGAATGGGAAACTTATTGCGGAAACCTGTTATGCGATGTTGTGAATGCAAATGCAATGTTTTCAAGGATCTTTGGGAATTTAGTTAGCAACATTGGAAATGATTTGGTAGCATCTTTGTTTGAAAAATTCTGATTCTTGGGTGTTCTTCTATGGGAATCAAGCTCACCATATCCAGTGGGTCATAGCCTCTGATTCGGGATACCTCTGAATTGGAAGGCACATGGCTAGAGGAAAATAAATCCTCTTGCCCCTTGATAGGTATGATGTCTCTGAACTAGAAGGCATACGGCCAGAGGAAAATAAATCCTCTTGCCCCTTGATAGGTGTAGAATCTCTGAATTGGAAGACATGTGGCCAGAGGAAAATAAATCCTCTTGCCCCCTGATGAAAAATTAGTCCTTGATAAGGGCATCTGAATTTGTACGCCTTAAAACCCTAAGATCCTTGAAAGGGTTAGTTAATTATGTTATGCTTATGATGTCATGATGTCATGTGAATGCAGTGCATTAGGCGTAGTGTGAGATAGTAAGGACAAACAAGTCATCTTAACAAAACCTGCAAAGAAATGGAGGTTAGTAGCAAACACAGGCAAGTCACGCAAGTCACACAAGTCACACAATTTTTGGCTCAAGGCTTGCATGGGGCCTGATCAGGTGTCCTTCCCAAGGGTATTTCTATTGATAAGGAGATTTCAGCAACGGGTTCTACAAGTTATCCAGAATTGTCAGCCCTTCTAAAGCACCCTCGGACATGATGCATTTGCACCATGCAATGATACTTTGAGAAAGAACCTATCTGAATTGTAGCATCGGGTAGCGACTAGTTCTTAACATTTGTCAAGAGTAGTCCCCCCACTACGTTCCTAAAGGCCAGGATGGGTTAAGGGTAACTAAAGGTCCTTGAGCTCCGGCGCACCCACAGACACATACATAGACCTCCCTCATTTGAGAAAGGTGTGCATATGCTATGGAGTCCTAACTCAAGCGTGAACTTCATATTGACTCATCTCCCACATATGTGAAAGAGGTCGCCATGACTATGCCACTCCTAATCTTAAGTGTACTTGAATCCGGGTGTAGGATTCGTCCTTCAGTTAATTCCCAAAACGCCCCTGAAAAATAAAACAAACAAAGCAAACAATAGAAAACATTTAAGTGAATCCTAAACTTTTAAGGTAACCCCTCTTTTAATCGGAAAATCCCCAGCAGAGTCGCCAGTTCTGTAATACGGTGAACTGACTTTTTATCGATCGAAATGTCGCGGTAAGCAAGAGTCGCCACCGACTTTTATTTTATCCAAACAAGTTCAGAAAGGCAAAAAGAAACAGAAAAAAACCTTTTAAGAAAACTGAGTTCGGGGGGTAATTTATGCAAAGGGAAGGTGTAAGGCACCCTTTGCATCCATGGTTTTCCATGGGCTCTTAATTGCTTTGCTTGCTCGTTTGTTTAGAAAATGTAGATGAAAAAGATAGGGACTTTAGCTTGTGAATAAGCGTTGCCCTTTTGAAAAATTATGAGAAAGAATATAATAAAAAGGTTTGAGCATTGCAAGGCAATTAGGGGCAATTACCTTAAACTCAGATGATAGGTCTCTTTTTGCCTTTCAGAATGAAAGAGTCTATCCTTGCCATAAGAGGGCAGGAAGCCTTTCGTTTGGAGGTTGAAGGGTCATCGAAGCATCCTTTGCCATAAGACTGTCCCATGCCATAGAAGGGCAGGTAGTCTAAGGTAAGGATCAGAATAAGCCATTTCGTAGGCAGCCAGAAGATACCTCAGCCTTTTTCCGTAGGCAACTTCCGAGGGTCGAGGTCATATTTGTGTATCGAAGGCAGCATCATTTAGGGTCATATGACCTTTAATATTCGAGGCAGCATGGCTGAGGTATCTTCGAATTCGAGGGACGTGGCTTATTCTGCAAAAACACAAAGGCAACAGGCAACAAGGCAACAAGGCAACAGAGAGGTTACCCAAAAGGGTGCGTGTGTGCAACAATCACACGTGATTATGTTCAGATATTTATCTTTTAATTAGTTATTCTAATTCAGTTTAAGGCTTGCACTCCCTAAGATTACTAACCACACAATAATATAAAGCAATAAAGGGGGCGGGAAATTGTAACCAGCGGATCCCTTATCAGGGTTTGACACAAGTAATAATAATAAAAAGCATAAAATAAAATGAGGTTTAGGGTTACCAACAACGTAGCTTTGGCAATTGATAAACCCTGAAAAGGAAAAAGACAAGACAGAAAACATATAGTGAGTGCATTATCAAATTCGAGGGCAAACCTCCTTAACTACAAAAGAAAATAGGATAATAAATTAAAAATAGAATAGGGAGAAGGTACTTAGCTTGGCATTTGCCTGACAGGGTTGAGGGCAAGGGTTTGCCAGAAGCATCGACTCTGACCATTAGGAATGAGCAAAGAAACAAATATGGCGTGAGTGTATTATCAGATTCGAGGGCAAAGGGATTAACCCTAAAAATAAAGAATAAATAAATATAAAAATAATAGTTAAAAAAGTGAGGGTACTTAGCTTTGTGACGGACGTGGCGCGTAATCGGAGTGTACCTGAAAAGTCAACCCTGAAAAATGGCATAAGGAAAAGAAAATTTAGTGTATGAATGATCTACAAACCTTAACTGTATAAACCCTAAAAAGAAAACTTGTTGTGACCCACAAGGTTTATAAGGCTTAAAAATGCGTTAATAGAAAACACCTACCAGAGGATTCTAAGGTTTATAAATACATCGAGGTTAACAAACCTAAAACTGATTATTTAATTTTCAAATTAATTAATTTAAAAAAAAACATGTACAAAAATAATAACCTTTATTGCTTAAAATAATTTTTGATAAAATGTAAATAATTATAAAATTACATTATTTAGTAAATAAAAATTTTAGAAACATAATTTAATAAGAAAAAGAAAATAAAATAGAGAAAAGAGTTATGTAATTTAAAAGAAATTAAAAAGGATAAAATAAAATAAATAAATAAAAAAAGAGAAGGACTTAGCTCTGTTCCTGTGTGGCAGAGTCCTTGAGGGTGTATGGTGAGCGTCCACTTTGATTCCTTGGATCCAGCTACAGCATAGCATCCATTGGCCAAAATATGGGGTGCACCGTGTACAGGCATGAAGGTGAATCGCTGGATCTGTGAGTACACATTAGTTAAAAAACAAATAGCCTGGGTCGGATTCGAACCCAGGTCTTATAGCATATCCCCTTTTCCCTCTTGCCACTCAGACTGCACTAATCATCTGATAAATATACTACTTTGAAACAATAAATATAAACAATAAATTCAATATTCAAAGACAATTCAAACCGGGTCCCAGCGCCACAAGTGAGCCAATCGGAGTAGGAGAGAGACACGGAACAGCGTTGACCCGCCAATACATGAGGGACACGCAAGCGGAAAGAGGAAGTCCTCATTGACCGGCGAATCAGAGGGCACCACCAGCGATGGTCACTATTCACCTTCTTCCTCATGCGTACCTGCGGAATTACTTGCGTCTTTTGCTGTGTAAATACCTGCGAATTTTTCCTTCCTATTTCCATGAACATGGCGCCTGCACAAAACGTGATTAACAAAAACAAAGCCAACCCAGATTGACTATATGGAACTTTGCGAATCCAAAGGTCATGTTTTCGTGGCTTGAAACGGTCTGTATACACGAAACCGAAGCTATCCTCATTCATGCCCTAGCCATGGTGATTCTGTATTCATGCGTTAAACTTCAAAAGAAACAGTTTTAAACCACACCATACATCAATACTAAAACATGTATATGCATAGGATTAATTGATATGCCATGAAACAAGAGAAGTAAATTCGGAAAGTTTGGCAAACCGGTGCAATCGAAAAGTGGTGGTTCTGAGATGCTTCGGGCTTGTGTGATCACTTGGCTCGACTTTTTGACACCTCAGGAAGGCAACTGGATCAACGAGGTCGATGGAAAACGCCTGGAAATCTGTTCTTGAGTTTGCCCTAATCTTTGAAATTTTTTGGAAGTTTTGGAACGTGACTTTTAGGCCAGCAATCCTTATTCCCTGGTCTGAACGTGATAAGGGTATATATTGGGATGTTGTAGGTCGAAATTTGGGCTTGGGTATTTGCTTGTTTTGTCCCTTGAAAATTAGAAGAAAATATAATATACACCTTCATATTTTTGGGAGATTTTTTTCAAGAACAAGTTTGTCAAGTTTTGGACTTTTATGAGATGTTATTTGGGCCTTCCAATACTTGAATCCAAAGCCATATGAATTGATTCAATTATTTTGCATTTTATTTAATTTATTTTCTTTTTATTTGAAATAAAATTCAAACAAATGTCAGATAAAATAATTAAAATGTTGGAGTTGTTTTAAAGGTCCTATTTAGGTCATGGGCTTGAAAACTTGGCATGAGGTTTATTTGAATCATATGAGAGGCCTTGCAGTCCATTGGAGGCATCACAACCTGACTTTTCTTTGAGAAAGAGAAAAACCCTAGTTGGAAGGTTGTTGTTTAGGAGAGTGTATACTCAGTCGAGTATTGAGACTTTGATATTAAAATGAGCTTGAGTATGAAAATGTAATGGGCAAATTTTGGGGTATGACACACGGCTTTCTATGCGTGATACTCAATGTCATATTCTGATAACAACATCTGCCAACGGGCAATTCTCCCGGTTAAGGCAGGCTTCTCAAATATGTACTTGATTGGATCCATATGAGAGATCAAACAAGTAGTATGTCGAATCATGTACTGGCGGAGACGCTTGGCAGCCCAGGCCAAAGCACAACACGTCTTCTCGAGCATGGAGTAGCGAGATTCACAGTCAGTGAACTTCTTGCTCAGGTAGTAAATGGCATGCTCTTTTCTCTTCGTCTCGTCTTGCTGTCCAAGGACACAACCCATGGAGTCTTCTAAGACGGTTAAGTACATTATCAAAGGTCTTCCTTCCACTGGAGGAGACAAGATGGGTGGTTCGAGCAGATATTCCTTAATGTTGTCGAACGCTTTCTGACAATCGTCTGTCCAGACGCAACTTTGATTTTTCCGTAGAAGTTTGAAAATAGGAGTGCAAGTTGCAGTCATGAGATATATGAATCTCGAGATGTAATTCAGACGTCCAAGAAATCCTCTAACTTGTTTCTCGGTTCTGGGCGAAGGCATTTCTTGAATTGCCTTGACTTTGTCTGGATCTACTTCAATTCCTCGTTTACTGACAATGAAACCAAGGAGTTTTCCTGAATAGACACCAAAGGTGCACTTGTTGGGGTTCAGGCGAAGCTGAAACTTCCGTAAGCGTTGAAATAACTTTGTCAGATTCTGTATGTGATCTTCTTCATTTTCTGATTTGGCAATCATGTCGTCTACATAGACTTCCACTTCCTTATGCATCATGTCGTGGAAAAGCGTAGTCATGGCCCTTTGATAAGTTGCCCCTGCGTTCTTTAGTCCAAAAGGCATAACACGGTAGCAGAACGTGCCCCAGGGGGTGATGAAAGCTGTTTTCTCCATGTCTTCAGGTGCCATTTTGATTTGGTTGTATCCTGAAAATCCGTCCATGAACGAGAAAACTTTGGATTTTGCTGTACTGTCTACCAACATATCAATATGTGGTAAAGGAAAATCATCCTTAGGGCTAGCTTTGTTCAAATCTCTGTAGTCGACGCACATGCGGACTTTTCCGTCTTTCTTAGGAACGGGAACAATGTTAGCTAACCACTGAGGGTATTCTGAAGTGACGAGGAAACCTGCGTTGATCTGCTTTTGAACTTCCTCTTTGATTTTCATGGCCATCTCCGGATGAGTTCTTCTTAATTTTTGCTTGACCGGAGGGCATTCTGCTTTTAATGGCAAGTGATGCTCCACTATACTGGTATCCAACCCTGGCATATCTTGATAAGACCAAGCGAACACATCTGAGAATTCTTTGAGCAGCTGTATCAAACTCTCTCTGATCTCTGAACTGAGCGAAGCTCCAATCTTAACCTCTTTTTTGTTTCCATCGGAACCAAGGTTAATGATCTCTAGAGGCTCATTGTATGGCTGAATGGCCTCTTCCTTTTGTTGAAGTAACCGTGAAATTTCCTTTGATATTTCTTCGTCTTCTTCTTCCTCTGCCTCGAATACAGGAAACTCAAAGCTTGGAGAAGTCATACGGTCGCACGTTTCAACGGGGTATTTTATGATTAATCTGCATATGTGTGATAAGTTTTATTTAGACAACGAGGGAAGACTCGGTGTATGCAGTTAATGGAATATTTGATGTTTTTTTAAGGGTGTTTTTTAGGATTACCAATTTCCGAAAAAGGAAAAGGGAAAACTAAACGAAGGAACAGAATGACATTTTTATTTATTGACAGTCATTTCTTGAAACAAAGACCCTATAAAACAAAACTCTATTGCTTTGGGCGAAGCAAAGAGGGACATTTTCCTAAGAAATAGTAAAATGCAAAGCCCTATGAAACATCTCTTCACCCTGGGCTATGGTGAGAGGACAAAATAACGGTGAAAGTTCCTACTTAGGAGTGCGAACAACAGTTGAAACTTCAACAGCTGTCCAGTAGTGGCGAACCCCATTGTGCACTAAGTAATCTGGAACCTTAGGCTTAAGCTGGCCTGTGGTAGGTCTTGATTTACCAACCACTGTCTTTGCAACACTCAGACGATCTTCTTCTACTTCAGCAGACTGAGCGGTGTGAGCATACCCATTTCTGAGTGGAGTATGTCGGTTTTTCTTTTGAGGAAACTTCCAATCTTCTGAATGGAGAGACTCGTTGTCGGAGACACTTTCGAGATCATCCTCTTCTGTATTTTGGTCTTGCTCTTCTCCCAAGATGGCATTGACTAGATATGTGAACTCTAGATCCGTAGCCTCGGAAGGTGACTTGGGGATATAATCCTCAATGATGATTTCACCAGTAGATGATGATGAATAGCAAGGGTTATACATCTCTTTTGGCCGAGAGAGGTACTCATAATCAATGTTCCATCCAGTTGGAACAATATCTTCAAGAGAGATTTTTGAACTTTCAGGAGCGGAGTATTTCACCATGTAGTCGAATTTTCCGCTTGGTTCTCCTAATGTATCCCAAGTCTCTTCGGGGATAGGAGGAACTTCTTCTGATGAACCATGACTTCTGGTGGTGAAGCTGTCAGTAACTTCATCCCTTCTTGGTTGAGTCTTACTTTCAGATCCATTAGTCGGATAACAGCAAGGTGAATCAGACTCTGGTAGGGAGATGTATCCTGCTTTGTTAAGATAGGATAACCATTCCTCTTCATCGGTGTTTTCCGTACCGATGGTATTGACTGTTTGTTGAACAGGTTGAAGAAAACCTCCACTGCAGAAAGTTTCTTGAATTGGGAGAACTACCTCAATCCCTGGGATAGCTTTTGATGATGTTGGAAAGAATCCAATTCCAGTTCTGTTCTTGTTGTTGGTAGGAATATTAATGTGCCCCCAACCACTGGTAGTATCATCCTTTACAACTTAGATTGCATCTTTGTATGAAGAGATAGACGCTGCTTTCTCCTTTCCTTTGTCCAAGGAAAGTGCTTGGAATTTAGTTCCAACAACTTCTTTGGGTTCTATGTCGGAGAATGATGACAGGTTGCTGACGATTAGAGCTCGTTCTCCATATACGGTTACCAATTTGTCATCTCTTATGAACTTCAGTTTCTGATGAAGTGTTGAAGTAATTGCCCCAGCCTCATGAATCCACGGGCGACCTAGCAAACAACTGTATTGTGCTGGAATGTCCATAACCTGGAAAGTGATTTTGAACGTCTGAGGTCCAATAGTTATGGGAAGATCTACTTCTCCAAAAACTGACTTTCTTGATCCATCAAATGCTTTGACGATGACATGACTTTTTCTTAGAGGGTAATCTTCGAAAGATAATCTTGATAATGTTGATTTAGGCATGACATTGAGAGAGGATCCATTGTCTATTAGGACTCCTGTGAGTGTATTACCCATGCAGCCAACTGAGATGTGAAGTGGAAGATTGTGGTCCACTCCTTCTTCAGGAAGATCTTCGTCACAGAAACTTAGGTTAGTTCCGGCGGAGATGTTGGCAATGATGTTGTTGAATTGGCTTATTGTAACACTTGGTTCTACGAAAGCTTGTTCCAAAACTTTCTGTAGAGCTTCCCTATGAGCTTCAGAACTCAATAGCAGGGAAAGAACAAAAATCCTAGACGGAGTATGTAGTAATTGGTCTACAATGTTGTATTCACTCCTCTGGATTAACTTCAAGATCTCATCATTTTCTTTCGCTTGAACAGAATTGGTCGGATGATTGTCTTGCCTATGTGGTACTTCCTCCGAAGGTTTCTCCACATTTTCTGTTGTTCTGTTGAAGACTCGTCCACTTCTGGTGACTCGACTAACATCAGCAATGTTGACAACAGACGGTAACGGTATTTCCTTACCATTTTCAATGAATGTAGCGTTGTACTTGTATGGTATAGCCTTGCTGGACTCATACGGTACAGGACCTGGTAAGTAGATGACTGGTGGTGCAACTGCTGTCTTCCTGCTGTCATACTTGACTTGCATTGGTTCAACTTGATTAATTTGAGGAGATACGGTAAAGATTTCATCATCTTCTCTATTGGCAAGAACAGTAATGGTATTATCATCCATCAATTTTTGAATGTCGTTGCGAACACGCAAACATCCTCGTGAATTTCTTCGACAGATTCTGCATCTACTGTAAGGATGGAAATTCGTTCCAAAGTAGGCAAGTCCATTTAAAGTCTTATGGAACCTGACTACCGATCCTTCAAGATCTTCAACTTTGTAGATTTTGTATTCTCTTGGACATCCTTGAACCATGTTGATGTCATGCTCAGTTCTGACTCGGATATGTTGAATCCATCCTAAGTCCATTTGTTCTTGTAATGCAGCTTGAACTACGGCACATCCTTGATTATTCTTTGGAAAAATTTCACATGTGAAGTAGTTGTGAGGTGGTACATGGCCGTACCTAGCTTGTTTAGCGTGCATCTTGACAAGATTTTCCCCTATCTGACGAATGTCGTAGATTTGAATGACGTTGGGGTGTTGATCTATCAGATTTACTGGAGCTTCTTTATGCTAAGGCAAAGGATTTGCTTGGACGTTTGGATTAGTATCTTTGAAGGATAGCATTCCGCTTTTCACTAATCGTTGGACGTCAATCTTGAAAGAGAAACAGTTCTCAATATTGTGACCTGGTGCCCCCTGATGATAGGGACAAGATTGGTCAGCCTTATACCATGGTGAGGAACTATTTGTAGGATTTGGAGGACTCCTTGTCTGAATGAGTCCTTTTGCCAGTAATGTTGGAAACAATTCTGCATACGGAATTGGTACGGGGTCAAAGGCAGGATACCTTGGAGCCCGATTATTGTAATTTGGAGGTCGAACCTGCTGCTGAGGTTGCTGCGACCTTTGTTGAATTTGTTGTTGCGAGACCTGAGGTTGATAAGCTGGCGCTGAGTTAACAACCGGAGTTATTGTTGCAACTTGAGGTTGGAATTTCTTCTTGATTTTGTGCAAGACATTGCTGACATCTTGATCCTTTTTCTTCTGGAAAGAACTTCCATACTTCCTTGGACCAACAGAAGATTCTGGTTCTTTGTTCAAGCGTCCTTCTCGAACTGCTTCTTCTAAACGCACACCCATGTTTACCATCTCGGTAAAGTCACTTGGTGCACTTGCAACCATTCGTCCGTAGTAAAATGGACTTAAAGTTTTGAGATAGATTTTTGTCATTTCTTTCTCTTCAAGTGGTGGACAAATTTGAGCAGCAACTTCACGCCATCTCTGAGCGTATTCCTTGAAGCTTTCTCTATCCTTTTGAGTCATGGCCCGGAGTTGATCTCTGTCGGGAGCCATATCCAGATTGTACTTATACTGTTTGACGAAGGCCTCTCCGAGGTCTCGAAAAGCACGAATCTCTGAACTGTCCAAGTTCATGTACCATTTGAGTGCAGCACCAGTCAGGCTGTCTTGAAAATAATGAATGAGCAATTGTTGATTATCAGTCTGAGTTGACATTCTTCGAGCGTACATCACAAGATGACTTTGTGGGCATGAATTCCCTTTATACTTCTCGAATTCTGGTACTTTGAATTTGTGAGGAATCTTAACATTTGGAACCAGACAGAGGTCTGCAGCATTCTTTCCAAATAGATCTTGTCCTCGGAGAGTCTTGAGTTCCTTCTGCATTTGCAGAAACTGTTCTTGGAACTCGTCCAATCTTTCATACACGCCAGCATCCTCACTTGGAGCGTGATGATATACTTGTCCGCCTTGCGGGGGAAAAGTATGCATAATGGGCTGTGGAGAAGCCATGACAGCAGATCTCGGTATCTCAGCATTCTGTTGTGCGAAACCCATTGCCGTTGCTCTTGGAACTTCAATTTCCAGAGGTTTGTAACCCTCCGGTGGACGCATATCCATGGTGACTTTTGGAGCTTCAGAAGCTGGAGGTATGTACCCTTCTGGAGTAAAGTTATACGGCATGCCCCAAGGTCGATCAGGCGGCATGGTATACTGAGGAATAGGAGTAGAAACAATCTCGGAAACCACAGTCCTTTGTGGTTCTTCTGGCGTTGGTTGATTCTGCGCAACTACCAGGGCTTCTACCATACTATTGAGTCTTTCAACAGTACCTTTGAGAGTATTAATCTCTTCTCTGAGTTCTTCATTTTCTTGCTCAAAGTCTTCCATTCTTTTCTTGCGACTTGAACGAGTGTTGTATGGATGAGACAGCTTGAAAGTCTTGGTTCACCTCCTTCTCCTCCTCTCTTTCTGGAGAAAGGAAAGTGACTATTAGATCCGCGACAATTCTCGTGTCAGTGCGTACGACTAAAGCGATGCATGATATGCAATTAAGTTATTATTTTTCAAGGAAACACCATAATTACGTTATGAAACATCAAAACTTTTATTAACTAAGCGAAAACGCCGTTTTTACACACTTTGAAAAGGGAAATACAGAGAAACTGAGAGAAAGGACTCTAAAATTTTGATGATGAGCCGACTTCACGTTCTAACATCTTCTTCTGTTTCTTGAGCTGAGCGTTCTCTGACGTGAGCTGATCGATGATCCAGGAAGCAGGAGGGATATGATGAGAAAGTGATGATTGTGTCACTTGTCGATCGAGTACTTCAAGTAACTCATCCTTCCTTCTTAGGATGTTTTGAATCTCAACATTTTCCATGTTGACAATTCGATACTTGTTCCTCCAAGCATTCCTTTCTTGGCATACCCTGTTTAATGCCGCTTGCAGTTTTTCAACATCGGTGGAGAAAAGGTAAATTGGTTCCCTTAGGGGAATAGGTTCTTGATGTTGATATGGCATCCTGAGCTTGAATGCTCTGACGCGTACCCATTGAAGGTAAGGATCCAGGGAGATGCAAAGATGTTTTCCTAACAATCTTCTCCCTTTTGTGTGAACAAGACGCCAGGCTTGGACAATTTCCTTCTTCAGCATGTTGCCATGATCGTCGATGTTCTTGAAGAACAGACCCTCCAATTGGATGTTACTTGGTATATTTTTCATGGGATAGCTGTATTGACGACGGGCTAAAGCTGGATTGTAACTGATCCCTCCCTTAGTTCCAATAAGGGGTACGTTGGGAAAACTTCCGCAACTGAAGATGATCTTGGTTTCGTCGTTGTCAGGACTACACCAATCAATGTCTGTATGAGTGAGAGACATGATTTTCTGTGACCAGTAAAGGCCATCCCTCATGTTCCAGAAAGTGCTAGACTTTGGCAGGTGCGAAACGAACCATTCGTATAACAGCGGTACGCAGCATGTGATTAATCCTCCTCGCTGCAGGTTTCTTGAATGCACAGAGTGATAAGCATCCGCAAGCAAGGTTGGAACTGGATTTCCAATTAAGAAGATCTTAATTGCATTGATGTCGACGAAATCGTTAATGTTAGGGAACAAAAACAATCCGTAGATAAGCAAAGCCAAGATTTCCTCAAAAGCGCTCATATCTTGGATGCTGACGAAGTACCGAGCTTGATCAAACAGGAATTTGGAGGGCAATCCTTGAATTCCTCCTCTACTCACCATATGAGTTCTGATGTCGACTACGTTCAAAGGAGTAGTTGCAGCAATGATAATGTCGTCAGGATTCTTTTCCAAACCGGAGTACTGATCTTGCGCGTACACGGGTATTCCAATCAGACGAGAGTACTCCTCTAACGTAGGCATGAGCTGATAATCTGGAAATGTGAAGCAGTGATACGTTGGATCGTAAAACTGTACCAAGGTGGGAAGGATCCCAACCATCATGTTGGTATTGAGCAAAGGCAGAAGTTTTCCATACTTCTCCTTGAAAGCCTGGGGGTTGACCACCAGTTTTCCGAGCTTTCCCAGTTCCTCGACCTGGGGAATCTTGAAGGTGTATTTCCTAGCTTTCTTTCTTCCATAATCCATAATATAGATCCTTAAGTCCTTTCTCCGTTTCTCTCTTTCTATGAAGTTCAAAACGTTCGTTATTTAGTTTCCTTGAAAAACGACTCGAAAAAGACTCTTTTTGTTTTTAGTTGTTTATTAATGAATGATGCATGAATGCATGAATGCACACACAAGAGTTTTAAACAAACATGGCGTTGAAGGGTATAGTGGTCATGAAGTCAAAACGCAAACCTCGCCCCAATGGTAAACTAAGGTTAAGGATTTTTGTACCTGTAGAACGGGTTCTAGGGGTCTCAGAGTTTTTGCTCAACCTTAAAGATACGTTGATTGGTATCTATAAGAGAGTTTTCTCTGAGTGTAGTATCTGCGTGACAATTACTTTCGTAATCACCGCTCTACGTCCTAAAAAAAGGCTTTAAGTGGGGTTAATGTGTTTCCAGGTCCTCCTGGTACAAATCAGTCTCGGAATGCAGTGGCGCAGTTAATCACAACCAGCCAAGCAAATCCCAAGAGTAGACTTGGAAACCAAGAATAGAGGGCCTTCACCGGGAAGACATCCTCCATCCTATCTTATGTTGCACTCAAATCCGGGTATAGGATTTCTCACCACAAGGGGGAATCAAGCCCTTTCCCGATACAGAATAAACAAAGTAAACAAATATATATGCAACAATCACATGATATGACACAGAGGTTAGGCAGGACCTCTCTTGTTTGAGGGGGAATTTGGCATCCCTAATTCCTCATTGGGGCTGGACCAGCAACAGGTCAACCATTGGTTTGGATGAAAAACCAAGGTTTTTAACACTTATATCCCCAGCAGAGTCGCCATTTTTCTGTGGTGTCGTTTTCTTTACCTCCCCGTTTCACTTGGGAGGACGGCACGCTAAACCCTTCACGCGAAATTTGGAAGGAGAATGCGCCCGTGGTGGGATGAATTTTGTTTCAGTTCTTCCTACGATATCACACGAACTTTCTTATTTGTCCTACGAGTAGGAAAGGGGAAAAAAGATCTCAACTAAACCCTAGGAGTTTGCTAAGTGTGGGGATTTACACCTAGGCTAGAAATTCTGGAGTCCGGGGGGTCGGTTATACATAGGGAAGTGTTTAAACACCCTACATATCTGTAGTACTCTACAGGAACCTTCTCTGTGTCATTGTGATTGTGTTTGCTGCTAATGATTGGGAAAGTTTCTCCTTTGTGTTAGGAGAGAGAATTGAATTGATTAAAGAAAGACAGACAGATAGACAGACTGACTATTTTTGGTATTTTATTAGCTCGCTGAGATTCCTTGTGAACCTCATGCCTACATATCCCTAGTGGAAGTCAGAGCTTAATGTAGTTCGGGGAACTAACTAGGGAACTTACTTGTTTTTGGTGCCTTGCTTGAAGCTCAAGGTTGAAGCTTGGAATTAAATCTCTGTTTACAGTAAAGAGACATGAAATCATCTTTACAGAGAGGTATTTGTACTATTCTACCACAAACATTTAAAAGTGAAAGAAAAGCTAAAAAAAATGATGTTTCATTAAGAGGGGAGTCTACTTGGTTGATCAAGTATGACAGCCATCGTGCCTCTAAAATGAAAGAAAGATGCTCATCTAAATTAGGGAAAGTGTACAAGTCTGGGGATGTGCCAGAGCATGTCTTTCAGAGTCCTGAATGGGAGACTTTGAATGAAATTGAAATTGAAATGTTTGTTTATTTGAATGTGGTAGAGTAGTAAAAATATCTCTCTATAGAGATAAGCTATGTCTATTTACTATATGAAAGATTTGACTTTAGCTGGCTTGAATGAGGCCCAAGCTTGAGGCTTTTTGATTAATTTTATTGATTTATTGAAATGATAACTCTACTGGGGAGTATTTAAACTAAGGATTTTTTGGTGTTCTGTACGAAGCCTAGAATTGAGGCTGACTCTACTTAGGGAGACTCTATTTGGGGAGATTATTTCCTAAGAGAATGAATCTTTTATTTTTGAAAGACTGATTTTGGAGGCTAACCCTTTCCAGGGGTTTTGACTCAGCTGGAGAAATTGTCTGTTAAAAGACTGACTTTATCATGTTTTTTGGAGGCTGACCCTTTCCAGGGGTCGTGACTCTTTTTGATTAATTGACTTTGGAGGCTAACCCTTTCCAGGGGTTTTTATTGAAATGATGGATTGATTTGGAGGCTAACCCTTTCCAGGGGTTTTGACTCTTTTGGTGAATGGCAGAAAGATTATCTAGTGGAGACTTCTTGTTTAAAGCCCAAGATGAAGGCTGACTCATGTTGAGGATAAGCAAATATGGATCCTAGACTCTGCTAAGGAAGATTGATGAAGATAAGGGTGACAGAGACTGTCCATGTCTCTCATTCCAAAAGGTGTACTCAATGCAAAATTGAGACAAACTTGGCTTGTTAAAAGTCTGGTTTAAATTGGAAGAAAACTCACCAGGGTAGGCTAAAAGGTGACTAAAGACCTGTTCCTATGTTTATAAGAAACCTGATGGGTCCTTGTATACAAGCTCAAGAGGAAGCTGGAAATGCTTTTAAGAAGCCTGTGGGTCCTTGTACAAAGCCCAAGAGGAGGCTAATCGAGGGTCCTTGTTATAGCACAAGAGAAAGCTATGTAGTTTTGAACTTATTTTGGCTCTAAGCAAATGGGTAAGAGGTTTCACCGGGAATAATTCCTCTTTGGGTGGATGTGTCCTATTTTTTTGGATTCTAAGGTTTTTGCCAAGATGTTTCACCGGGAATAATTCATATTGGGGGGTTTGAACTACAGATCTCTAATTAGGAAAGAGCCTTCACCGGGAAGACATTCTCAATCCTAGGTCATATTCCTATAATATATATATATATAGTTTAACTGTCCTAGGGTTTATACTCAAACGTAGTTCTAAACTAATATATATGCACAATTTATATTTGACAGTAATTTAAATAAAGACTGTAAATTGAAAGCTTGTAAAGCCTAACCTGGATGGAGTGGAGGCCTTTGAAGAAGTATGTACAGAGCCTCAACAATATTTTTGTTGTTTTGTTGATAACAGTTGAATATTTATATGATAAACAGTTAATGGTTTTTGAAAACAGAAGAAGTGAAGATGGACAAAGGTCACATAGGTATCTGAAGAGTTTCACCAGGAATAATGCCCTTCAAATACCAGAAGAATGTTTTGAAAACAGAAAGAAGATTTTGAAAATACAGTTTTGAAAACAAGCTAAGAAGAGAAGGTGTTTGGGACTTACACTCTATTAGAGGCCCAGTACTTTACAGTACTGGTTGAAAAAACAGTTGAAAATGATTTTGTGATCTTTGAAATGATTACTATTGTGAAAACAGTGGATTGATGATTTGAAATGATTACTGTTATGAAAAACAGTTTTATGAGTTTTAGGCTTACCTCGAAGAATGAGAAATTGGATTTCTGAGTTTGAGGTGTTACCTTGATCCTTAAGTGATATGCTTGGAATAAATTGGGATCTCAACAATTATTGAGCATCCACACCAGCAGAAAAGAACGTCGGATAAGCTTACAGCTTACAGCATTCCACGATCATCCAGTAATTGTTTAAGGACTTCTATAGCAAATGGAAGACCAAACGAACAGACAAAGCTAGAGAACAACAGAGAAATAATCTCGAAGTCTCGGATAAAGTGAGAAAATTCCAGTAATGTGCAACAGTAATCAAATAAAAAATTAAATGATTAACTATACAAAATTATATGAAAATATTAAATTCAAAATAAATTAATCTAAGAAAGGATATTTTTTGTAGTTTTTATGAAAGAAGAAAATAATTAGAAAACATAAATAAAAATATGTATCTAATATATTTTTTGGTATTTTAATAAGGATTAGAAAATAAAACTAAAACCTATATTAAAATAAAATACTAAATCTTTTTTATATATAAAAGCAATTTTCTAAAGAATATTAAAAGAGATAGTTAACTTAATAATTGGGCCAGGGATATAAAAGCTGAATGGGGGTGAGAGCCCAAAACAAAATAACAAGCTGAGTAAAAACATGGACCGGACCGGGTCGGGTCAGATAGAACCCGGATCCGCCTAAACTTAGCACAAAAGTTGGGTTTTGAGAAAACCCTAAGAAGCAACACATAGAGGCAGCGCCTCTGTATCTCTCTCATTTTCTCTCACGATGAAACAAAACAGAAGAAGAAAAATACTCTCTTCTCTCTCGATTGCTCTTGCTCTCTCTCGGTTTTTTCCGATGAACAACATCAAACTCGGTGGTTCCTCTCTCAATCGCTTGCTGTGAACAAGAAAACAAACACAAGCTTTCACTTGGTTCGTCGCCTCTCTCTCTCTCGCTGAGTTTCTCTTGCTAAACGAAATCAACAGTGAAAAAAAAACCTCTCTCGGTTTCTCACTCAGCTCATGGTTTTTCTTCACAAAAGTTTCTGGAAAATAGAGTAACAACAACAATCACAACTTGACTCACTCTCTCGGTCACTCTTGCTCGGTGAACAACAACAAGTGATTCTCGACGGCCATGGAAGAGAAGCTTGAAAAAGCTCAAATACCTGCGAGCCCAGGTATATTCTTCCTCAAATTTTTCGCTTTTTATTTTCTCTTTGATGATAGCTCAGTGATAACTTTCTTTGGTGTTTCGATTTTGCCCGCCGTGAACAAAAACAAAAGCTTCTGGACTTTTTGATTGAAGACAAACTCAAGGTTTGTTCTTCAATTTTGTTCTCATGGTACCAACAAGTTTTTTATGACACAGCAATAATAACATATACTCTCTGTTTTCGGTTTTGAACATTTTACAGGTACAGCAATAATTAACCAGCAAGGTTGAGAGTAGGGTAGAAATGACTTACCTGGATTTATCACCAAGGTATGACCTTGATCCTTCTTGCTTCTGGAATTTTGTTGCTGAGTTATGTTATTCTGAATTTTTGAACACGTTGTTGCTGTTGCTTTGAATTGGTTGATGTTGTTGAGCAAATTCCTTGTGTTTCTGAACCGTGGCTTATTGTTGCCGCAACTGTTGTTGTTGCTGCAGGTACAACACTGATTAATGGAAATATTGAGAGTGAAGGAAAAGAGACTTACCTGCGGAGAGGATGTTGAAGAGTCATCTATGGAGGCTCGAAGATGGGTGCCATCATTGAAGGCTGCTAGTAAGCAAGGTATGAAGGCCTTCCCTCTTCTCCTTCTTACTTTTGAATTTTTCTGTAACTTAGAAGTTACAGATTGCTGGCTGCCTTCTCTCCTTTTTTCTTCTCTTCTTTGTAACTTAGGAGTGACAGAAAGTTTCTGTGTTTTTCCCTTTTCTGCTTCTCCTCTATTTATAGAGGAACAAATGAGGGACAATTTTGGTCATTTTGGCAACTAAGCTTAGTCTTTAAGCTCACTTAGTTGTTAAGTTGTCATCATTACAAAGAATATTCTTTCCCAAAATAATCATTGCAAAATTTCTTACATGCTAAGTTTGCTTAGCAGCCAAGTTCTGTAAATTTGTGCACATGGGAGAATATGCACATGGGATGGAAAGATTTTCTTCACAACTCTTGCAAGTTCCACGACAAGCTTGTTTTATGTCATAACATTGTAACTTCCATGTGGTAGTTATGACATAATATATATATTTCTTTGACTTTCTTTGACTTTTTGACTTTTTTGACTTTTTTTGACTTTTCCCTTTTCCCTTTTTTTTCGAAAAAGATGGCCTCCATGTGGGCTTTTGGGCTTTTTGAATTGTTTATTTGACTTTTGCTAATTCCACCCTTTTTGTTTCTTTTTCATGTTGCATGAGGATTCTTGAAGAAAGCATGGAGAAACTTGAATGAAGAATGTAAACTTGAAGATGGAAGAATTCAAGAAAGCATTGGAGACTTTTCTTTTCTTTTGTTCTTGTAACCAATAAAACTTCAACTTTAGAAATTGCATGAACTTGAACTTTGTATGAATGGAATGATGTAATTCTTGAATTTTGGATGAAACCTTGTAATTTGTTTAGAAATTAGAACTTGTTTCATGTAAAAGAACATCATTTGTAATGCTTGAATTTCCTTTAGAATTCCTTGAATGAAATTGTATAAATCATGAATCTTGGATATTCTTTGAATGAAATTTTGAATCTTGCAAATTCAAATGAACCATGATAAATCTTGAATGGAAATTCCTTGAAGTGATTTGAAGAATGTCTTTGCACCAATGAACTTGAAAAGATATTGAACTCGAAATTCTTAAATTCATGTCCTTGAACCATACTTGAAATAATATTTCAACAAATGGACTAAAAGATATTTCTTGCAATTTTTGATGAAATTTCCATGAATTGTTTCAAACTTGTATCATCTTCCAAATAATCCATGAGAAATAATTTTCTTCACCATGATGAATCCATAGGCCAAAAGTCCCGAAATAAATTCCAAACAATCTTCTTGAATCCACAAATTGGAAATGGCGCATTTAAATTGAAAACCTCCATGAGCATGAATTATCTTGCAAAGAATGACTGAATAAATGCAGTCTCGATCATGGCTTCCAAACCGATTCAAGAAACATTTTTTAATTTGATGTCAATGATGTGACATCTCAGGGTGGTCAAAAATTAGGGTATGACAGAGGTAGATTTGGGGTGTTACATTAGTGGTATCAGAGCAGGTCGATCTTGTTCGGCCATGAGTCGTGTCGTAGTGTAGTCTAACAATCGTGTAATGTTATTTTGTGCTGATTGCTTTTGTGTTGTAGTGAAGACTTGTGATGGCTGGGACGAATGATGTTGCGATAGCTGCTGCTTTGGAAGCAATGGCTCAAGCTCTGGAGAACCAACCGAATGGTGGTGAGAATGCTGCTTCTCAGAGTTTGGCTACCTTCCAAAGAGAGAACCCTCCTGTGTTTAAGGGAACTCATGATCCTGATGGTGCGTTGACATGGCTTAAGGAGATTAAAAGGATTTTCTGTGTCATGGATTGCACTCCTGAACAGAAAGTTCGGTATGGGACTCATATGCTAGTAGTTGAGGCGGATGATTGGTGGCTAGAGACCTGTAGGAGATTGGAAGCGAGCGGCGAGGAGATCTCTTGGATTGTGTTTCGCATGAAGTTCTTAATGAAGTACTTTCCTGAAGATGTCCATGGTAAGAAAGAAATTGAATTCCTTGAGCTAAGTCAGGGGAACAAATCTGTTGTGGAGTATGCTACTAAGTTTGGTGAGTTGGCAAAGTTTTACCAACACTATGATGGGCCGAATGGTGAGTTTTCCAAGTGCATTAAGTTTGAGAATGGTTTGCGTCCGGAGATTAAGAAGGCAATTAGTTACCAGAAGATTCGTATCTTTGCTGATCTGGTTGATTGTTGTCAGATCTATGAGGAGGACAACAATGCTCATTATCGTGTGATAAATGAGAAGAGGGGGAAAAGTCAACAAGGTCGTGGTAAGCCTTATGAAGCTCCAAGTGGAAGAGGTAAGCAGAAAGTGGTTAAGGGTAAGAGAACTAGTGGGGGAGATGCTCCTGCTGGTATTGTGTTCTTCAAGTGTGGCAAGGTTGGTCACATGAGCACTGTGTGTACTGCTGGTACCAAGAGATGTTTCCATTGTGGTAAGTTTGGAAATGAAGCGCCTGAATGTAAGCATAAGGAGATGGTTTGTTTCAACTATGGTGAAGAAGGCCATATCGGAAGCAAGTGTCCGAAACCTAAGAAGGAGCAATCTAGTGGAAAGGTGTTCGCCTTGTTGGGAACTCAGACCACTAGTGAGGATTCACTCATCAAAGGTACTTGTTTCATTAATAGCATTCCTTTGATCACTATTATTGACACCGGTGCTACTCATTGTTTTATATTTGCTGATTGTGTTGAAATATTGGGTCTTGTGTTATCTTCTATGAACGGAGAAATGGTTGTCGACACTCCGGCTAAGGGTTCGGTGACTACTTCTCTGGTGTGTTTAAGTTGTCCCGTGTCAATTTTCGACAGAGACTTTCTTGTTGATTTTGTTTGCTTGCCGTTGAGAGGTTTGGATGTGATTTTGGGGATGAACTGGTTAGGGCATAACCATGTTCACATCAATTGTTTTGATAAGTCTGTGAGGTTTTCTTCTCCTGAAGAGGAAAGCTTAGAGTTGTTATCGGCCAAACAGTTGCGTTTGTTGATGAAAGAAGATGTTCAAGTGTTCGCATTGGTTGCTTCGATGTCTGTTGAGAATCAGGTTGTGATAGAAAGGTTGAATGTGGTATGCGAATTTCCTGAAGTTTTCCCTGATGAAATTCCCGATGTGCCGCCTGAGAGAGAAGTTGAGTTCTCTATTGATCTTGTACCTGGTACTAGACCTGTGTCTATGGCACCGTACAGGATGTCTGCATTGGAGTTGTCTGAATTGAAGAAGCAGTTGGAAGAGTTGTTTGAGAAGAAGTTTGTGAGACCTAGTGTGTCGTCGTGGGGAGCTCCAATGTTGTGGGTTAAGAAAAAGGATGAAAGTATGAGGCTTTGCATTGATTATCGTCAGTTGAATAAGGTGACAATCAAGAACAAGTATCCACTTCCAAGAATTGATGATTTGATGGATCAATTGGTTGGTGCTCGTGTATTTAGCAAGATTGATCTGAGGTCCGGTTACCATCAGATTAAGGTGAAAGATGAGGACATGCAAAAGACGGCTTTCAGAACACATTATGGACACTATGAGTATTCTGTGATGCCCTTCGGCGTTACTAATGCACCTGGAGTATTTATGGAGTACATGAACCGCATTTTCCATGAGTATCTGGATCGTTTTGTGGTGGTGTTCATTGATGACATTTTGATTTACTCTAAATCAGAATCAGATCATGCTAAGCATTTGAAGTTGGTATTGCAAGTCTTGAAAGAGAATAAGTTGTATGCTAAGTTGTCTAAGTGTGAGTTCTGGTTGAAAGCGGTTAGCTTCCTTGTTCATGTCATTTCGGGTGATGGTATTTCCGTGGATCCGTCTAAAATTGATGCTGTGTTGAGATGGGAAACTCCTAAGTCGGCTACCGAGATTAGAAGCTTTTTGGGATTAGTCGGTTATTATAGAAGGTTCATTGAAGGTTTCTCTAAGTTAGCCCTTCTGTTGACCAAGTTGACTTGTAAGGGTAAAGTTTTCGTATGGGATGCTTCATATGAAGAGAGCTTTGTTGAGTTGAAGAAAAGGTTGACGTCGGCACCGATTCTGATATTGCCTAATCCGGAAGAATCGTTCGTGGTTTATTGTGATGCTTCTAAGATGGGTTTGGGAGGTGTACTCATGCAGAATGATAAGGTTGTTGCGTATGCATCGAGACAATTGAGAGTTCATGAGAAGAACTATCCTACGCATGATTTAGAACTTGCTGCTGTAGTATTCGTGTTGAAGATTTGGAGGCATTACCTTTATGGTTCTAGATTTGAGGTATTTAGTAACCATAAGAGCTTGAAGTATTTATTTGATCAAAAGGAATTAAATATGAGACAACGAAGGTGGTTAGAACTGTTGAAGGATTATGATTTCAGTTTGAATTATCATCCAAGAAAGGCTAATGTTGTTGCCGATGCTTTGAGTCGCAAGACTTTGCATATGTCGGCAATGATGGTTAAGGAGTTAGAATTAATTGAGCAATTTTGAGATATGAGTTTGGTATGTGAAGTGACTCCTAAGAGTGTTCGATTGGGTATGTTGAAGATTAACAATGATTTTTTGGATAGTGTCAGAGAAGCCCAGAAGTTGGATGTGAAATTGGTTGATTCGATGATTGGAGTCGATCAAGTTGAGAATGGTGATTTCAAGTTGGATGCGCATGGTGTGTTGAGGTTCCGTGATCGGATTTGTATTCCTGATGATGTGGATTTGAAAAGAGCTATTCTTGAGGAAGGTCATAGGAGTAATCTGAGTATTCATCCCGGAGCTAAAAAGATGTACCAAGATTTGAAGAATTTGTTTTGGTGGCCTGGAATGAAGTGTGACATAGCTCAGTTTGTGTACGCATGTTTGACTTGTCAAAAGTCGAAGGTCGAACATCAGAAGCCTGCTGGTTTAATGCAACCGTTAGAAGTTCCTGAATGGAAATGGGATAGCATTTCTATGGATTTTGTGAAGGGTTTGCCGAATACCGTGAGAGGACATTATTCTATTTGGGTGATTGTTGATAGCCTTACGAAGTCAGCGCATTTCATACCTATTAACATCACTTATCCAATTTCGATGTTGGTAGAGATTTATGTTCGTGTGATTGTGAAGTTGCATGGTGTTCCTTTGTGTATCGTTTCGGATAGAGATCCAAGGTTCACTTCAGATTTTTGGAAGATTTTGCAAGAGGCGTTGGGTTCTAACTTGAGGTTGAGTTCGGCGTATCATCCTCAGACCGATGGTCAAACGGAGAGAACGATTCAATCTTTGGAGGATTTATTGAGATCTTGTGTTCTTGAGCAGGGAGGTACGTGGGATACTTATCTTCCATTGATCGAGTTCACATACAATAATAGTTACCATTCGAGTATTGGAATGGCACCTTTTGAGGCGTTGTATGGTCGGAGATGTAGGACTCCGTTGTGTTGGCACGAATCTGGTGAGAGAGTAGTACTTGGACCTGAGATTGTTCGAGAGACTACCGATAAAGTTAAGTTAATTCAGGAGAAGATGAAGGCTTCTCAGAGTAGGCAGAAGAGTTACCATGATAAGAGGAGGAAAGATTTGGAATTCCAAGCTGGTGATCATGTATTTTTAAGAGTTACGCCAATGACTGGTGTGGGAAGAGCCTTGAAGTCGAAGAAGCTGACTCCTCGTTTTATCAGACCATATCAGATTTCCGAGAGAGTTGGTAATGTGGCGTATAGAGTAGCCTTACCGCCTAATCTTTCGAATTTGCATGACGTGTTTCATGTGTCACAACTTCGGAAGTATGTTTCGGATCCTTTGCATGTGATTCATATGGACGATGTGCACATGCGAGATAATCTCACGGTGGAGACTATGCCTATAAGGATTGAGGATCGCGAGACGAAGAAGCTTAGAGGCAAAGAGATTGCTTTGGTGAAGGTCGTTTGGTTGGGTGCTACCGGTGAAAGTTTGACATGGGAGTTGGAGAGCAAGATGCGCGAGTCGTATCCGGAGTTGTTTGCTTGAGGTAGTTTTCTAGGAAGAAAATATTCTAAGTGGGGGAGAGTTGTAACGCTCGCTTTTAGTTTGCGTGTTTTATTTAATTATGTCGTGTTATGATATGTGTTTTTTTTTACTATTTATGTGTTAATTAAGTGCTTATGCGAAATTGGTGTTATTTATGGGGTTTTATAGTAAATAATATAAGTTAATGAATTAGAAGAGTTATTGGGCTTAAGGTAGCATTAGTAAGTGTAGGGCGCGATTTAAGGCCCATTAGTAATGAGAAAGACAGTAAGTTAAACAAAACAAGGGTTTTAGGGGTTTTAGACTTAGAAGCTCATTTTTGACAAAGTTGTGAAAGAAGAAGAGAGAAGAGAAGAGTGAAGAGAAAGAGGGGAATCTCAATATTGAAGCTGGAGTTGTCTTAAATCCAAAACCTAAGGTAAGGGTGGGATTCTTTCATGCTAAATGGATGTATGATGATGTTTTGGGTGGGATTTGATTGTATGTTTGTATCCATGGAAGTTGTGTGTAGAGATGTTAGGGTTTATGAAAAAATGCATGAATTTATGATTTGAAACGTGTTTTAATTGATATGTAGTGATGAATGATGGTAGATTTTGTGCTTATGCCTGGTTAATTGATGTTTAGAATGAGTTATGGGTGAAGGGAGGGGGATTATGCAAGTCTGATACTGTTACTGAATTTCTGCAAAATCGCGCCTCCGCTAAGCGGAGCTAGTCCGCTAAGCGGACCTTGCTTTGCATTTCACTTCTGTCTCGGATTGCTAGTGCTCCGCTAAGCGGACCTTGTTTGTAGTTTGCTTCTGGACCCCTTTGCTAAGCGGACCTTGTTTGTAGTTCGCTTCTGGATCCCTTCGCTAAGCGGACCCTGTTTCACAAATTTTGTTCCAACTTTAAAATGACGTATCTTTTGAATCGTGACTCTTTTCTAAGTACCATTTGAACCTATGTGAAGCTTTAATGGTTGTCTTTCCGTGGTATATGCTTTGAATAAATTTGGAAACTCTTTTGAATCTTTCTCGAATTGGATTGTTATAAGATATATATGTTGTTGTGAGATGAATCATTGTTGTATGATGGTACAATATAGCGACGTGGTTGTGAGGTGATGCATTACTACACAAGTAATGATGTTTAGACGATGTTCGGATGATGTTGTTGCATGATGTGAATATGTGATTTGTGGATGTATGTCATGTGTCGCATTCATTCCATTTTGTTGGGGAGTGTAACACAGTGGGAGAACTGACTTTTCTAAATGTTGCGGATAGCAAGAGTTGCCACCGACTTTTATTTTATCCAATTTTTGGAAAGGTAAAAAGAACAGGAAAGACCTTTTAAAAAGACTTGGGTTCGGGGGGTAATTTATACAAAGTAGGGGCGATTCTATAGCCCAGCAAGCCCGGGCACGCGCCCGGGCTCAACCCCTATTTTCTTTGTATTCCCCCAAATTTAATAGCCGATTTTTAAACGAAACTAGGGGCAAAATTAGTAAAAATAAGGGTGTAAAAATTAAAACACATGAATACCCAATGGTCCAGACATGCCCAACCCAATTAATTATTTATGACTTAAAACAAAAATTAAAAAAACAAAACTAAACAGTACCGCAAAAACCCTCTCTTTATATCTGAAGCGCCCCTGCTGCCTGTTCCTATTCCTCTCTCTCCTTTATGTCACTTTCCAGCTAGCACTAGCACAGGTAATATACTTCTCTTAATTTGTCTTCTTATTAGTTATTATAACAATACAATACTAATATTATATTATATTATAACAATAGTTCAATTTGCACGTTCCAATTTATTGCCAATTTCATAGTTCAATTTTCTCGTTTCATCCTTTTTCTTTATCCTGCATATATGGATTTTTCTGCCACCGAGCAGTTGTTTGAGAATGATGCTTGTCGTATCTTGCTTTAATATAGTTCAATATAGGTCAATTTTACATAGTTTAATTTAGAATGAATGATAGTTCAATTTTTCTTCTAATATTTATATTGTAGTTTTTATTTTAAAAGAAACTCTACTCTTTTTTTTTTTGGTTCTAATATAGTATCAAAGATTTTGGTTAATTTAATAGGTCATTCATAATAATAAAATTCTCTTTTAATTTTGATGTTATGAATTATTTATTTTATTTAATTATTCGGTCTCGTCAATTTGTGTGTTATAAATTGTTTACTTAAAAATTTGTTTCATTGATTCATTAAATTTTAGAGATGAGGAGGTTTTTGGTTCCTAGAACAAGTATTGAGAAAGTGAATGTTAAGCAACCGGAATTCAAAGTAGAAGAAACACCCCCTAATGTGGCCAACGAGTTTAATCCAAATGAGATTGTGCGTGATCCAGGATGTAGGAAACAAATTCATGAGTATGCTCCGGATATTCAAGACCAAGTGAGGAGGGCATATATATTGAAGGGTCCAACGCAACCAGATTTAGCAAGATTTCCTCGTACTCAATTTGGGAAGTATTCAAGAGCATTTTGTAAAGCATGGTATAAGAATTATACATGGATTGAATACAATGAATCGAAGGATGCAACTTATTGTTTCTATTGCTTTCTCTTTAAGCCGTCCGGGAAGGCCGAACACTTTGGTTATGAAGTCTTCAACAAATACGGATTTAAAGATTGGAAGCATGCATCTAAAGGCTTTAAAGATCATATTGGTAGTCATGATAGTAAGCACAACTCATGTGTGAAGCACAATGATGATTATAATAATCAAAGACAAAGTGTGACAAGTATCTTTGCTAGAGCAACTAGGGAATCAGAAGAATTGTATAAGATCCGTTTAACTTGTTCTTTAGATTGTATTAGATATCTTTTAGCACAAGGCATTGCTTTTCGTGGCCATGATGAAAGCTCTACTTCTCTAAACAAGGGAAATTTTAGAGAGATGGTGGATTAGGTAAAATCTAATGATGAAAAAGTAAGAGATACTTTTGATCGTGGTTCAAAATATTGCACTATGACTTCCGGTGACATTCAAAAGGAGCTTGCAACTTATTATGCACATGAATTTACCAAGGTGATTACGAAAGAGCTTGGTGATAGACAATTATCTGTGCTTATTGATGAGTCACGTGATATATCTGTCAAAGAACAAATGGCGGTGATGTTGAGGTTAGTACAATGAGTTTGTTATTGAAACTACTACAATTATTAACTTAAACTTGTAAATTTCATTCAAACATAGACGAATACATTTGAATTTTTACTTATTTTTCTAGGTTCTTGAACGACAAAGGGAAAGTTGTGGAACGATTTATTGCTCTACATCATGTCAAATATACTACATCTGAGGCACTAAAGAATGCTCTTTATAGTATTCTCGATCGTCATACATTATCTAATTCAAGGATACGAGGGAAAGGATATGATGGGGCTTCAAATATGAGAGGTGGGTTTAATGGTTTACAAAGAAAGATTCTAGATGAAAACCCTTATGCTTTTTATGTCCATTATTATGCTCACCGTTTGCAATTGGTGGTTGTGTCTGTTGCTAGTAGTTGCTCATCTATTCATGATTTCTTTGAGTACATCTCCTTGATTGTAACCACAACAAGTGCATCTTGCAAGAGAAAGGATTCTTTGAAGGAGGCACAACACCAAGATATTTTGAATAAACTTGAGAGTGGTGAGATATCTCAAGGAAAGGGCTTGCACCAATCATCTAGTCTCGCTAGATCCGGAGATACTAGATGGGGTTCACATTATACTACCTTGATTCGTTTGGAAAGATGTGGTCCTCCGTGTTAGAGGTGCTTAGTATTGTTGATGAAGATGGACGTGGACCATCTTAAGCGGCGGGTTTGATTGAAAAAATGGAGAGCTTTAAATTTTCTTTCATTTTGAAGCTTATGTTAAATTTGTTTGGTATCACTAATGAACTTTCAAAAATCTTGCAAACAAAAGATCTTAATATTGTGCTTGCTATGGAATTAGTTGATGATGTTAAAGCTCGATTGACTATATTGACAGAGAGTGGTTGGAATGATTTATTTAGTGATGTCCAAGAATTTTGTTTTGCTCAAAGTATTCAGGTGCCAAATATGGATGAAGAAATACAGGTTCGGGGACGTTCAAGAAGAGAAGGGAGGACTATCACTAATCTTCACCATTACCGTGAAGAGGTTTTTTATGTTGCTATTGACAAAATATGTGTGGAGATGGATCACCGGTTTTGTGAAGGAAGTAACGTTGTGGTGGATTGCTTCTCATGTCTTGACCCCAAGAACTCTTTTTCCAAGTTTGATGTTGATAAGCTCGCTCGTCTTGCTAATATTTATCATGCATACTTTTCTAATGATGATCGTGGAACAATAAGGGAGCAACTTGAGACTTATGTACATAAAGTGAAAAGGCATGCTTCTTTTACTTCTTGTGAAAATGTTCAAAGTTTGGCTAAGAAGATGGTTCAAACTGAGAAACATTTGGTATTTCCATTGGTGTACAAGCTCATTGAGTTGGCTTTGATATTGCCGGTGTCGACAACATCCGTTGAAAGAGCTTTTTCAGCAATGAAGATTATCAAGTCTGATTTGCGCAATAAGATCAACGATGTGTGGTTCAATGACTTGATGATATGTTGATATTATTCGAACATTCACCGCAAAGAAGTCTCGCAGAGGGCATGTACCTATTAATTTTATTTAGCACACTATTTGCAAGTGAGGTTTCATCTCTCTTATGTAGCACACTCTATGACTATTTATATATTGTCACATGTAACGTTCAGTTAAATTTTTTGCCCAGGCTATATAAAATTCCTGGCTCCGCCAATGATACAAAGGGAAGGTGTAAGCACCCTTTGTATCCATGGTTATCCATGGGCTCTTAATTGCTTAGCTCACTTGTTTTATTTGAATTGTTTTAAAAGTGTAGTGTGTGTTTAGAAAAACGGTTTGTAAAAGAACTTGACTTTGTAATGATTCATCATTTGACTATATACAAAGTACTTGTCTTGCAAGATGTTTTCTGAAGAAAGTGAGGTGTGAAAAGTAATTTGTTTGAATTTGTTGTGAGTAAGAAATTAGGAACTACCTACCCTAAGTTTGTAAGGTCTATCTGGTTCTTAAAGTCTTTCGTTTAGGGAAAGGGGCTATCCACACCATTATTTAGTAGGAAGTCCTTTCATTAGATGTAAGGGACATCGAAGGTTCATCGTATGGTCATAGAAGGCAACAAGTAAGGACGTCTTAGCATTCGAATGGACGATCATCATTTTATCGTAGGCAACTCGAAGGGACTTATGATGATATTAATAGGAGGCAACCTTGCTAAGACATCCCTACGTTCGAGGGACTTAACCATAATATCGAAAGGCAATAAGAGAGGGTTACCCTAAAGGTGAGTGTGTGAACAGTAAAAGGAATGTGTTATATTCAGTTATGTTATCTTGAAGTTAGTGAGCTAACGATTGATTTTGATCTTATCATACATCTAAGCAGTTATATAGCAGTTTATATGGTGCATAAAATAAAAGAGTCCTAAGCTATTACATGGCTTTAGGGCAGTTACAAAATAGGAGGTGCGGAAAAGTAAATTTACCTAAGCTATTACATCCCATGAGCAGTTACATAATTAAGAAAACGTGCGGGAAAATAAAGTACGGGAATTTAAATGTCCTATTTAACTATTTTATACCCTAAGCAGTTACATTATTAAAAAATGTGAAAATAAAAGACAACATATACAAAAATTTATAAAGGTCTTGCAAAATATTTCAATGCTCAATTGTAGTACCTCACAAAATAAGAAAATGTTAGTCACGGATATACATAAAATGATGCATGAACAAATGGTAAAGATTACTTACAAATATTAATTACAATTAACAAAATAAAATGTAAAACTAATCATGCTAAACTTTAAAGTAAAATGACTAATTAAAATGTTTTTGGTGCTTTTTAATAAGACAAATAAGATCTTATTAATATAGCTATTAGCATATTAAATCTAAAAAAAAATTAAAACTAGACAACATATATCTTTTTGAAATTTTAATATGAGAAAATAAATACTAATCAAATAAGATATTTTTTTATATTTTTAATAAAAAAAATCTAAGTGAAAAGTATATATATATATATATATATATATATATATATATATATATATATATATATATAAGAATAATGGTAAGTGACAACAAAAATGGGATTAGTAAGACTTTTCCATATACACATAACCACATTTTATAATAACAATGTCCAACCAACAAGATATCAACACATCGTATGCAATAGTATAGTTAAGAAAATAAAAGAAAAGGACAAAATAATTAAAACCAATGTTGCTACGTCTCTTTCTTCACGTTTTAACCTTCTCCTTTTCTCTTCATATATTTACAGTAACAATAGAGAGAAAAAATGAAACAAAGGAAAACACATAAATCGACAGAAGACTCACCGACGAAAACGGAAAGCGCTGTTGGTAGATGGGTGCGGTGCGGATCTGTGGTGTCTCCGGCGCGATGTTGCGGGTCTCGTAATCAAACGGGGCGGCTCGGCTGTTGTTAGATCTGAAGGCGGTTGGAGAGGTGGCCGGGGGCTTTCGTGAGGAATGGTGGTGATGTCGTCGTAGTCGGAGCAGCATCGAGGAATATCTGATTTCGTCAGGTATGCTTGCGATGCAGTCCAATTTTGTTTGGTTGGCGAATCGGCATGGAACGTCCCTCTTCTTCTTCACCGATTATTGCGTGCAGATGCTGTTTGATAACCTGTAGACAAATTAGAAACAACAACAACAATAATAAAGGACACATTTGTAACCGCGACGACGGTGATTTTAGTTCTGTTTCGATTGAATCCCTTTTTGTTTATTTGGTGTTATAATTACTGTGAGGTGTTTGTGTTGTGAGTTGTAATGTTTTTTTTCAAAAGGTAAATTTTGGTAGAGGTTATATGAAAGTGAAGATTTGAATAAATGATGAAATTTTATAATGGTGGAATAGCTTATGTTCTGAAACATGAATTTATGTTGAGAAAAATTGAGAAAAATGGCAGTGTTAGTTGTTAGTTTTTGGGTTGAAATATTGGTTAGTTCGAAAAATTGTTTACTGTAAAAACAAGAATATTTGAGAGTGTATGTAACTTAATTGTAACTTGATCGTACCTGATCAGAAGGATCGTCACAGCCTGCTCGGAACTGGGTCTTTGAGAAGTGAAGGGGGGGTGTACCTACAAGGTACTCCGATGTCAAAGTAAGAAAACAAGCAAGGGAGTGCAAGTACGAGCTAAAGGCTAGAAGAGATTGAATACCTGACCCTCTAGTGAAAGAGGGTATTTATAGCCCCCAGCGCTGGGCCATGATCTCACTACTGGGCTGGATTTCCAGGCCCAACTAGGAGACTGCCAGGTTTCCTAGGCGGAAATATCGGAGGTGCGTGAGTGCTCTCCGTCCTGGTCAACCACTCCGAAGTTTAAGGGAGACACGGTCTTTTGGGGACCACGTGGACTCCGCATTATTCGGGGGGTTGGATGTGAAGGAACCCTACAAGGAGAAGGGTCCTCGGTAGAGAGGGTGCTCGCGAGGAGCATGCTTGAGCAAGGCACCAGATAGCTCACGGGGAGCGCTTATGCCGGGCACGGAGTAGATGAGCACTGTTTGCTTTTTGTGGGCCATGAGATGGTTTGGACCCCCAAGGTTAAGTGGGCCGAAAGTAGATTGGGCCGAATCTTGGCCCAGTCCAGAACAGGAGCCTCCCAAGTCGGAGTTCCGAGCAAGGAGCTTCGACTTTGCTAACGCTCGGCCCATATTCTGAATCGTCCCCGTCATCCGGTTGTGCTCGGACGGGGCCGTTCGTGGGGGAAGATGAGAAACCACGCATGTTCAACACTTGCTGACGTGGCATGGAGTAATGATTGCCTAGGGGTAGATGGCGGCGCCTAGGGGAGGACGTGTCAGACGACGCGACCTTTCGTATTCCGAGCGTTTTTCCTATAAAAGGGCTTAAACCCTCTCATTTGGGGGTTTTCACTCTCCGCTTACGTGCTCGACTCCAGGATGATATTTCCAGATCTTTATCGTTTAACAACGCTCATTGAAGATTCGCACTTCAGTTTGCTAGAATCATGTCATCACCAGGTACGGTTGTGTCTTTAACTCATGGTTTCAAGCGTTTCTTGTAGATTTTAGGGGATTTGCAGAATGCGTCCCCGCTGTTTTTACCATCCAGGTCGACGGTTTCTCTTAGTGAGATTCAAAGACTTCCTCATCTCCCCGGGTTATTCAAGCGATGTCCGGGAATGAGTCATTAGTTAGTTGATTTCTTCTTTACAGCCCAGCATCTTCATGATTTGGCTCGGCAAACCCATAGGTTTGGTCGGTGCCTTCGCGTTTTTCCTCGGCTTATTCATAATTACGCCCGGCGCATTCGAGAATTTCGTCGATCGTGTTGCGTAGGGCTCGGGTATACATTTTGTTTAATTTTCGCTAAGTTCAATGGGGTGAGTCCTCGGCCGGTGGACGAGAGTGTCCTCCAAGGGGGGTTTGGCCGGGGGCTCCACTGCTCGCCGCTCTACCCTTTCACTTGTGTTGCGGTGGAAGGGTGGATTTGATGAACCGTCAAATTCATTTTTTCCTTCTGCATGCAGGCGAATCCAGTTCAGGGTCTAGCTCGGCGTCCAGCTTGGAGTCTAGCTCGTGGGCTAGTTCGCGGGAGACGACTGCAAGCAGCTCGGAGGTCGAGGAGATAGAGGTTGAGAACTCGCGTCTCTCTGTGATAGAAGAGGACAACGAAAAGGAGGGTCTTTCAAACCCCGGAGCTGAAGAGGATGTTCCCCCGACCCCACTCTTCGACTATGATTGCGAGGCTGATTTCGACTGGGTGGATGACGAGCCTATGACGGTGGTGTCTCGGTTTACTAAGTCTCTAGTTGGGGCTTTCCGAGAGGTCGAAGACCGGGGACCAAGCGACGAGCTAAATTTCCAGGCGGCTTGGCCGTCCGTGAATGAGCGGATTTGTTCTCACTTCCATGGGGACAGCTTCGCCATGTATGATTACGTGTTCAGGGAGCTCGGATTTCGTCTGCCCTTCTCAAGTTTCCTAATTTCTATGCTAGCCAGTCTTTCTTTGGCACCATCCCAACTGCATCCGAATGCCTTTGCCTTTATGCGGGCTTTCGAGATCGTATGTAATTATCTGGGCATTGGTGCCACGACCACCTTGTCCGACCGTTGTTTCCGTGTCCAAAGGCAATCGTTTGATGGGCGCTTTAGTTGGGTCTCTTTAAAGAATTCCGACCGAAAGCTCTTCAAGATGTATGTTGATTCGGTTAAGGATTTCAAGGACCGTTACTACGTCATTCGTCTGCATAGTCGGGTAGCGTACACTTCTTTATCAAAGTTGGTGACAGTGCACGGTGAAGATGGTACCCCGGAGCGGGATGAGGCCGGGAAGGTGAGGACGAAGCTCTGTAGCATGTTCCCCTTCTTTTGGTGGAAGGGTCATTTCAATGCTCCTCCTAAGCATTACACATATGAAGACGAAGATCTGGACGAGAAGGACGCGACATCGTTGCGGTTCTGTGCAAATACGTGGACAGCTTCTCCTTGGCCCAGTGGGTGCCGAGGACCGGAGAACCCGTATTAGACGAGGGGGATGTGGCGAAGATCGAGACTCGGGCCATAAACACGAAAGCACTTCTGTCGTGCAAGACGCCGAGGAAACTAAGGCGCTACTAGGTGGTGTTTAGGATTTTTTTTTCTTTGGATTTCAAGTTAATGTTTCCTGCTAATTTGTTTGTTTTGTTTTTCATATGCTATGCCGATGAAGGATGATAAGCTCCCGAAGGTAACCCAAGATGCTAAGAGGCTACGAGCAAAGAGCAAGAACCGGACAGCAGCCTCGAGCGATAACTCAGGGTCGGCTGGTTCTCCTCAGGTGAATGTGGAGGGGGAGAGGACTCCAAAGAAGATGCGCCATGCCGAGACGGCTCATGAAGAACCGTCAAGTTTGGGACCTGATCGTGGATTCTTGCTTCCTCCTTGCTTCAAGAACGGGTAGTACTTCGAGCGGTATCCTTTGTCGGTCTCCTCGGTTGAAGCTCGGTGAATAGAAGGGATGACCGCCCCTGCCCGCCTCAAACAGCTTACTAGCGATAGCGCTGCTGTTATGAGGGTGGTGGAGATGGCTCAAGTGCTCGCCGGGGGGGCACGATTTCTGCTGATGTGCTGAAAAAAGCGGAGTTTGATAAAAAGGTCGCCGAGGACGAGGTGGCCAAGTTGAGAGCTTTTTGGGAAAAAACGAAGAACAATATTGAGGACCTCTTGAAGCAAAAGGACGAAGAGATGGAGGCGGAGAAGAAAAAGTTCGCTAATCCCGAGCTGTCTTGGGCGCCTTCGGTGGAGGAGTCTTCAGATGTGGCTGCACTGAAGTCCAGGGCCGAGTTTGTTGAGAAGATTGACAACCTAAAGCTCGATCTCGTCGATATAGCTGAAGCCGGGTTCGACCGTGCAGTTCAGCAACTGAGGCTATTGAACCCGGGGTTGAAGACGGACAACATTGGGCTCTCGACCAAGATCGTGGCTGGACAGCTAGTGCCCGACTCTTCGGCCGAGGACGAATGATCTTGTTGCTTTTGTTATTTTGGGTCAGCGCACCCGTGTTAGCTCGACCTGCGTGCCAAATTATTTTTCTTTCTGGATATTTGGCTTTTCCCGGTTTGTTATGGGGCCTGCGTGCCCGTCAATTTTTTGTAACCGCTGAATATTACCGGCCAATTTGGTTGGGTTTTAAATATATTCCTGTTTCGCAATTTTTGTTCGTGTTTTGACTTTTTTATGTGTTTAGAATGTCTAACGTTTCAGGAATATTTGTGGCTGTAGTATGCTCGGCATTCCGGGCGACTGATATTATACTTAGAAATATTTGTTATGGGATCGCGCTCGACAATTGATGGTCGTCAATATGTGCGAGGGATACCGTACTTAAGGATATTGTTCCTTAATGGGGTATGCTCGACCTTGGTTGGTTTTCCAGGCGTGTGGGGTACGAACTGGGTGCGCAGAGCAAGTATGCGCTATGAACGAGTATGAGACCGCGGTCGAGGCCAAGTGCTCGTGGCATGAACGGTTTCATCGTGAGCTGGGGTTCTGCCGTGCAGGTACTGCCATGGTGGATCTAGGTGTAGGGTTCCCTGTGTGGTCGGCTCTTTGTCTCGGGAAGGAGTTCCGACTATCGTTATCATGGAGCGTTCGCGCCCATACCATGACTCGCGTCCGTGCCCGATCACCTTCTTGTTTGTGAGGTTAGTGTTCGGGGAAAGTTAGCTGATTTTAGCTGTAATATTGTCTGAGTTTTTCAGCATTCCAGGGTCGAGCAAGTTTTTCGCCGAGGAGGTTCTCGAGGTAGTAGGCGTCTTTCTCGGTTTTATCGTAAACTCGGTATGGGCCTTCCCATTTTGGGGCAAGTTTTCCCTCGCGTGAGTCTTTCATATTCCTGCGGAGCACTAGAGCGCCCACTTCGAGTTCGCATTTGATGACTTTGGCGTTATGGCGCAGTGCTATCTGTTGCTTTAACTTGGCTTCGCGGAGGGAAGACCCTGCTCGGATCTCTTCGACTATGTCGAGTTCTTCCCTCATAGCTTTGTCGTTGAGCTCTTCTTCGAGAGGTGACTCGGTCCGACGAGAAGGTTCTCGGATTTCCACGAGGATGACGGCTTCGGTGCCGTAGGTCAGTCTAAATGGGGTTTCTCTAGTGCTCGAATGCAGCGTCGTCCTGTACGCCTAGAGTATGCTGTGCAGCTCCTCGACCCAAGCCCTTTTAGCTTCGTCGAGCCTTCGTTTAAGTCCTCGGAGAATGACTCGGTTCGCGGTCTCGGCTTGTCCGTTGGTTTGGGGGTGCTCTACCGAAGTGAAGTGTTGCTTGGTGCCGAGCTTGGACACGAACTCTTGGAACTTTCTATCGGTGAATTGGGTGCCGTTGTCGGTTATTATGGCCTGTGGCATCCCAAACCGAGCGAGCATGTTTCGTTTATAAAAACGGAGGACGTTTTGGGCGGTGATCTTGGCGAGCGCTTTGGCCTCTATCCATTTAGTGAAGTAGTCTACGGCAACCACCAGGTATTTGTTCTGGTATGATCCTATCGGGAATGGTCCGAGGAGGTCCATTCCCCAAGTGGAGAATGGCCAGGGTGATGATAGAGATTTAAGCTCGTGCGGTGGAGCAAGGTGCATGTCGGCGTGGCGTTGACACTTATCGCACTTCTGGACATGTTCTTTAGTGTCTTGCTGCATGGTCGGCCAATAGTATCCGGCTCTGAGATCCTTTCTCGCCAATGAGTGACCGCCGAGGTGTTGGCCATTGATCCCCTCGTGAAGTTCTTGCAGTATCTCGAGCGCTAAGGAGGCGTCAACGCATTTAAGAAGGGGAATGGAAAATCCTCGCCGGTATAGTTTGTCCTCGACGATGACGTACGAACAGGCTCGTCTTTTGATTGTGGAGGCCTCTTTTGCGTCTGTCGACAGTTCGTCCTTCGTGAGGAAATTATACACTAGAGTCATCCAGCAGTGATCTTCGCCAATGGTGAGCACTTGCGTTAGGGAAGCATTCTTATCCACACTTGGCTTCGAGAGGATTTCTTGGATTACTGACTTGTTCCCGTCTTTCTTCCTCGTGCTCACAAGTTTGGAGAGGACGTCGGCCCGGGAATTATGCTCCCGGGGTATGTGCTCGACTTCTGCTCTTGCAAAGTTTTTCATTTTTTCTTTGACTAGCGCGAGATACTCGGTGAGGGTATCATTTTTGGCCTGGTAGTCGCTGTTAACTTCAGATGCGACGAGTTGGGAGTCAGTGTAAATCCTTACTTCCCGAGCGCCTACGTCTTCGGCAAGTCGCAGGCCGGCGAGGAAAGCCTCGTATTCGGCCTGGTTGTTTGAAGTGGTAAAGGATAAAACTAAGGATACCTCAATGATGAGTCCTTCATCGTTTTCCAAGATAACGCCGGCTCCGCTCCCCGAGCTGCTGGAGGCGCCATCTATGAAGATGGTCCAATTATTCTCGGCTGAAGGAGGGGGAGGTGATCGAGGTCATCTCGGCCACAAAATCGGCCAGTGCCTGAGCTTTCGGTGCCTTCCTGCTTTCGTACTGGATGTCGAATTCGGATAGCTCTAGGGACCATTTAAGCATTCTCCCGGCCATGTCCGGGCGACCGAGGAGTTGTTTGATCGGTTGGTCGGTTCGGACGACGATTGTATGGGCGAGGAAATAGTATCTCAATCTTTGAGCGGCGGTTATTAGTGCCAAAGCGACTTTTTCGATTTGCTGATATCGCACTTCGGGTCCTTGCAAAGCTTTGTTGGTGAAATATACGGGTTTCTGCCCGTCTTCGGTTTCTCGGATTAAGGCCGCACTAACTGCCTCATTGGAGACAGCTAGGTAGAGATATAAGATCTCGTCATTTCCTGGTCGGGACAGGAGGGGCGGTTCCGAGAGGGTTTGCTTGAGGTGGGATAGTGCTTGTTCGCACTCCTCGGACCATTCGAAGGTCGCTTCCTTGCGCAGTAGTTTAAAGAATGGGAGAGCGTGTTGGGCGGATTTCGCGACGAATCGAGACAACACCATGAGCATCCCGTTTAAGACTTGGATCGATTTCTTATTGTTGGGTGTCGGGAGTTCCGAGAATGCTCGGCATTTGTCCGGGTTGGCTTCTATTCCTCTTTCGGTCAAGTAGAAACCGAGGAATTTTCTTGCCCGGACGTCGAAGGTGCATTTTTCTGGGTTGAAACACATCTTGCAGGACCTGGCCTGTTCGAATACTCGTTCGAGATGCGCGGTGTGGTCAGTGTCTTCTCGGGATTTGACGATCATGTCGTCCATGTATACTTCGAGGGTGTCTCTGATCTCTCCTTGGAATACCTTGTTCATCATCCGCTGGTATGTGGCTCCGGCATTTTTGAGTCCGAAGGGCATTACATTGTAGTAATAGTTTCCCGACTCGGTCATGAATGTCGTGCAATGCTTGTCGCATCTCGCCATGGGGATTTGATTGTAACCTGAGTAAGCATCCATAAAAGATAACAATTTATAACCGGCCGAGTTGTCGACCAGTCTGTCAATGTTAGGCAAAGGGTAAGCATCTTTGGGACAAGCCCTATTAACATCGGTATAATCAACGCACATTCTCCATTTTCCATTAGATTTTTTAACTAGTACAACATTTGAGAGCCAAGTTGAATACTTGGCCTCGGAAAGAAAATTTGCCTCTAGGAGGTCTTTTACAGCTTTCTCGGCAGCCCCCGCTTTCTCGGGAGACTACCTACGCCTATGTTGAACTACTGCCTTTGCGGTTGGATCAATGGAGAGGTGGTGACAGGCAACCTTGGGGTCGAGTCCGGGCATTTCAGCTGCGCTCCATGCGAACAGGTCGGAGTTGGCTCGAAGGCATGCTACGAGTTGCTTCCTCGGCAGATCCGGGATGTCTTCGCCAATCTTCACCGCCTTGTCGGGGTTATCGCCCAGCGGAACGAGCTCAAAGTCGCCGTCCGGAATTGGTCGAACGGGGTGAGCTGTCCTTGGTTTGGGTTCTTCTCCGTTCTTCAGTTCTTCCTTTGGAAAACGGACGTCGAGGTCGATTGAGCTGACATTAGTCGTTTGCTGAAGGTCTTCCCGAGCTGGCTTGTCTCCGGCCCTTGGCTTCTTGTTGGCGCCAGAAGGAGGGGTGATCAGCTGTAGTCCCTTCATCGATGCGTCGAATATCCTTCTGGCTGTTTCGATGCCGGCGTTGATGGTGGCTACTCGTCCCCTTTTGGTGTAGAACTTCATCTTGAGGTGTGCGGTCGAGGGGACGGCCGTTAGTTCGGCTAGAGTGGGCCGCCCGATGATGCAGTTGTAGAGAGTTTTGTAGTCGATCACTAGGAATCGGGTCTTGACTTGTCTGGAAGCTTCTTCCTCTCTGAAAGTAACGATCAGCTCGACGTAACCCAAAGGTTTGGTGGTGGTTCCGTTGAATCCATAAAGGTCGGAACCTACGTATGAAGTGAGGTGGGAGTCGTCCATCTTGAGGGTTTTGAAGAGATGGGAGTACATGATGTCGACCGAGCTTCCCTCGTCAATCATGATCCGACGGACGTCAAAATTAGCCATCCTTGCTCGGACGAGCAGGGGAATCGTGGCGTTAGGTGCTCCGCCCAGGAGTTCCTCGAGGTAGAAGGTTATCGGATCTGATTTTCCTTTGAATTTCTGGAGGGTTGGACCGAGGTCTGAGTTGGCGCTGATGAGCTCGTCAAACTTTCTCTTTACCGAGCTGATCGTGAGAGAGCCCGGATCTCCACCGTTAGAGATGACCATGGCGGTCGGGAATCCTTCCCATGGGCTCAGAGCGGAGGTCACTCCGACCGAGGGTACGAAGTCTTCTGGTCGGGTGACGGATAGAGGAACCTGCAATGGTCTGTCATCTGGTGAATTGTCCCCGTCAGAAGTCCCCTGCCCTTCTCGGTGGGAGTTCTCTCCTTTCTTTGTATACTTGGAGAGACGGCCTTCTTTGATCAGAGTCTCGATGGCGTCTTTCAGGTGTATGCACTCGTCGGTTAGGTGCCCATGAATCTTATGGTACTTGCAGTATTTTGACTTTTCGGTCCTCGGTCTGGTGGGATTTGGCTTCGGAGGCCGGACCTTAGAGTTTTTTAACTCTGTACTCTTGCACTCGGCTAGAATGCGCTCGCGCGAGGCGATTAGTGGAGTGTAGTCGTTAAAACGACCATCCGGTCCTCTTTGCTCCTTTGTGTCACGGGGCCTGTCGTCCTTTCTCTTTTCATTGCCTCGGCGAGAGAGAGAATAGTCTTGACTTGAGCTACGGGCAGCGTCGTTGCTCCTCGAGCTTTTCTTCACGGCTGCTTCGCCTTCCTCGTAGGCGATGTAGGCCTGGTCTTTGAGGAGGAGGGCGTCCATGGTGCGTACTTTCTCAATTTTGATGGCTTTCTTGAAGTCACTCCCGGGGAGGAGTCCTCGTTCCAGGAGGTATCTCTTCATGTGATCAGTTGTCTGCACCTGAACGGCCTCTTTGTTGAACCTGTCGAGGTATTCTCGGAGAGGTTCGTTGGTCCCTTGAATAACGGCCTCGAGGGTTGCTTCAGACTTCGACTGCCGGCGAGAGGCTGTGAAATGATTTGAGAAAAGATTCTTGAGTTCTGCCCAGGAGTGGATGGAGTTGGGAGGAAGGTTCCTATACCAGGTCATCGCTCTTTTTCTGAGTGTGGTCGGAAAGATTCGACATTTGATAGATCTCGGACTACAAGATAGTCCATAACGGCTTCAATGCTTTGAATGTGGTCGTCAGGATCTGTGGTCCCATCGTAGAGGTCTAGAGTTGGGGGTTTCTCCATTCCTCGGGGCAGACGGGCTCTTTGGATGTCCTCCGATAAAGGGCTGCGGAAGTCTTACTCGTCACTTGGACCGGGGGAGTTTGAGTGTCTCTCGCGGTTGTTGTGCTTTCGCTGAGGTTTTCCTTGTGTTTTCCCAAAAGTCTTGCGGTTATCCTCAGGAGGGGAATGTTCGCGGACCTTCACAACAACTTTGGTGGGGCCCCGATGTCCTTGCTCGGGGGAGAGGCTCCCAGTTTCTGGTTCCTCAGGTTCCTGGTGTTTTCGTCGAGGGGAGCGGGAATAGGACCTTCGGCGGCGATATCTTTTGGGTGGAGAGCGTGAGTGTTAGAACAAGATTTGTTCTGATCAATATTCTTCGTTTTGATGATAACAAGGATATGAATTTTGTGTGAGATAATGTGGTACTCTAATACACTGCAATTTCCCTTTCAGGAAATATATAAAGAGAATGCACAAATCAGCGCTCAGAAGCTTTGTCTCAGAAGGTTCAGCATGCAACATCAGAACATGGTCTGGCAAGACATCAGAAGATGGTCAAGGCAGAATCAGAACATGGGTCTATGAAAGCATCAGAAGAACTTGAGATCAGAAGCAGAAGCACTGAAGTTCTAACGGTATCACGCTCAGAAGCACTTCAAAGTCAGAAGACAAGAAGATGCTATGCACCAAGCTGTTTGACTCTGATGATATTTAAATATTATATTCACAAACATCAGATCAGAAGAAAGTACAAGTGGCAGGCTACGCTGACTGACAAAAGGAACGTTGGAAGCTATTAAAGGCAACGTCAGTAGACACAGCGTGAACAAGGCTCGAGGTAGTTGACAAAAGCGTGAAACATTAAATGCAAAGCTGTACGGAATACGCAAAGCATTAAATGCGCCCAACGGTCATCTTCTCAAACGCCTATAAATATGAAGTTCTGATGAGAAGCAAGTAGAACAACTCTGAACCAAATTCTGTGAATATTAACTTGCTGAAACGCTGTTCAATTCAAAGCTCAGAAACTTCATCTTCATCAAAGCTCACTACATTGCTGCTGTAATATATTAGTGAGATTAAGCTTAAACGTTAAGAGAAATATCACTGTTGTGATTATAGCTTTTAAGAAGCATTGTAAAACTCTTATTTGATTACATTAATTTGTAAGTAACTAGAGTGATCAAGTGTTGATCAGGATACTCTAGGAAGTCTTAGCTTGTGTCTAAGCAGTTGTAATTAGAGTGATCACGTGGTGGTCAGGATACTCTAAGAAAGTCTTAGCTTGTGTCTAAGCATTTGTTCCTGGAGTGATCAGGTTGTGATCAGGATACTCTAGAAGACTTAGTCGCGGACTAAGTGGAAAACCATTGTAATCTGTTGCGATTAGTGGATTAAATCCTCAGGTGAGGTAAATCACTCCGTGGGGGTGGACTGGAGTAGTTTAGTTAACAACGAACCAGGATAAAAATAATTGTGCATATTGTTTTTATCGTTCAAGTTTTTAGACTACACTTATTCAAACCCCCCCTTTCTAAGTGTTTTTCTATCCTTCAATTGGCATCAGAGCGCCGGTTCTAAGGTGCAAGCACTTAACCGTGTTTAGAAAAGATTCAGGAAGAGAAAAACGCTTCAGTAAAAGATGGCTGGTGAAATTCCAACAAATCCAGCTGCATCTACATCTGGCTCTGCTGAGCAATACAATGGTAACAATGGTTATACTAGACCACCAGTATTTGATGGTGAAAACTTTGAATACTGGAAAGATAAACTGGAAAGTTACTTTCTTGGTCTAGATGCTGATCTATGGGATCTTCAATTGGATGGTTACAAACATCCTGTTAAAGCTACTGGTGTAAGGCTCACGAGAAGTGAAATGACTGATGATCAAAAGAAAGATTTCAAGAATCATCATAAATGCAGGACTGTTTTGCTGAATGCTATCTCTCATGCTGAGTATGAGAAGATATCTAACAGGGAAACTGCCCATGATATATATGAGTCATTGAAAATGACCCATGAGGGAAATGCTCAAGTCAAGGAGACTAAAGCTCTTGCTCTAATCCAGAAATATGAAGCCTTCAAGATGGAGGATGATGAAGACATTGAAAAGATGTTTTCAAGATTTCAAACTCTGACTGCTGGATTGAGAGTTCTCGACAAAGGCTACACCAAGGCTGATCACGTAAAGAAGATCATCAGAAGTTTGCCTAGAAGATGGGGCCCAATGGTGACTGCATTCAAGATTGCGAAGAATCTGAATGAAGTTTCTTTGGAAGAGCTGATCAGTGCCTTGAGAAGCCATGAAATAGAGCTGGACGCAAACGAGCCTCAGAAGAAAGGTAAGTCTATTGCATTAAAATCTAATGTTAGAAAATGCACTAACGCTTTTCAGGCTAGAGAAGAAGATCCTGAAGAATCAGAATCTGAAGAAGAAGATGAACTGTCCATGATCTCCAGAAGGGTAAACCAACTCTGGAAGAGCAAGCAAAGGAAGTTCAGAGGCTTCAGAAGTTCAAAGAAATTTGAACGAGGAGAATCTTCTGGTGACAGAAGATCTGACAAGAAGAAGGCTGTCTGCTATGAGTGCAATGAGCCTGGACATTACAAGAATGAGTGTCCAAAACTTCAGAAGGAGAATCCCAAGAAGAAGATTCATAAGAAGAAAGGTCTTATGGCAACATGGGATGATTCTGAATAAGAATCAGGATCAGACTCTGAAGGAGAGCAGGCAAACTTTGCGCTGATGGCGACAGAAGATGATGGATCAGAATCTACATCAGAATCAGATTCTGAAGAGGTATTTTTTGAACTATCTAGAGAAGAGTTAGTTTCCAGTCTAACAGAGCTTCTTGAATTAAAAGCTCATCTTAGTATCAAATACAAAAAGCTGAAAAAGCAATTTGAATTTGAAACTAAGAAGCTTGAGTTGGAAAATTCTGAATTAAAAGAAAAAGTTTTAAAATTATCCAATAATGTTGGATCTCCTTCTGATTCAGAAAAATCCACTCCCAGTCTGAATCATATTCTGAAAGAATATGATTTAAGTTTCAGGAAGTTCTTATCTAGAAGTATTGGCAGAAGTCAGCTAGCTTCTATGATATATGCTGTGTCTGGGAACAAGAGAGTTGGCATTGGTTATGAGGATGAAATCCCATACAAGCTTGAATCTGTGGATGATATGAAAATATCATACAAGCCTCTGTATAACCAATTTAAATTTGGCCACTCCCATGATATTAAGCACACATCACATGCACAAAGTTTTCACATAACACACACCAAGAAGCATGTGACACAACCTAAGAAATATCATGGAACTCAGAATAAGAAGTATCATACTGTTCCTCCTGTTAAATATTTTGCTAAACCCAAGTTCAATCAGAACTTGAGGAGAACTAACAAGAAAGGACCCAAGAAATTGTGGGTACCTAAGGAGAAGATAATTTCTGTTGCAGATATCCTTGGCGGCAAAGAGGACAGAAAGCAAAATGTCATGGTACCTGGACTCTGGGTGCTCGCGACACATGACGGGAAGAAGGTCTACATTCCAAGACCTGGTGCTTAAACCAGGTGGAGAAGTCAAGTTTGGAGGAGATCAGAAGGGCAAAATCATTGGCTCTGGAACCATAAGTCTTGGTAACTCTCCTTCCATAACTAATGTACTTCTTGTAGAAGGATTAAAGCATAACTTATTGTCCATAAGTCAATTAAGTGACAATGGTTATGATATAATCTTCAATCAAAAGTCTTGCAAGGCTGTAAGTCAGAAGGATGGCTCAATCCTATTTACAGGCAAGAGGAAGAACAACATTTATAAGATTGATCTTTCTGATCTTGAGAAGCAGAAGGTGACTTGTCTTATGTCTGTTTCTGAAGAGCAATGGGTCTGGCACAGAAGATTAAGACATGCTAGTTTGAGAAAGATTTCTCAGATTAACAAACTAAATCTGGTCAGAGGACTCCCAAATCTGAAATACAAATCAGATGCTCTTTGTGAAGCATGTCAGAAGGGCAAGTTCTCCAGACCTGCATTCAAGTCTAAGAATGTTGTTTCTACCTCAAGGCCATTAGAACTCTTGCACATTGATCTGTTTGGCCCAGTCAAAACAGCATCTGTTAGAGGGAAGAAATATGGATTAGTCATCGTTGATGATTATAGCCGCTGGACTTGGGTAAAGTTCTTGAAACACAAGGATGAGTCTCATTCAGTGTTCTTTGAATTCTGCACTCAGATTCAATCTGAGAAAGAGTGTAAAATCATAAAGGTCAGAAGTGATCATGGTGGTGAATTTGAGAACAAATTCTTTAAGGAGTTCTTCAAAGAAAATGGTATTGCCCATGATTTCTCTTGTCCTAGAACTCCACAGCAAAATGGAGTTGTAGAGCGAAAGAATAGGACTCTACAAGAAATGGCCAGAACCATGATCAATGAAACCAATATGGCGAAGCATTTCTGGGCAGAAGCAATTAACACTGCATGCTATATTCAGAATAGAATCTCTATCAGACCTATTCTAAATAAGACTCCTTATGAATTGTGGAAGAACAGAAAGCCCAACATTTCATATCTTCATCCTTTTGGATGTGTATGTTTTATTCTGAATACTAAAGATCATCTTGGTAAGTTTGATTCTAAAGCACAAAAGTGTTTCCTTCTTGGATATTCTGAACGCTCTAAAGGCTACAGAGTATACAATACTGAAACATTGATTGTAGAAGAATCAATCAATATCAGGTTTGATGATAAGCTTGGTCTTGAAAAACCAAAGCAGTTTGAGAATTTTGCAGATTTTGATATTGATATATCAGAAGTTGAAGAACCAAGAAGCAAAGCTGCAGAAGCTGGCAGTCTCAGAAGCAATGGATCAGAAGATCAAGTTGCTGCATCTTTAGAGAATCTTAGGATTTCTGAAGAACCAACTGTCAGAAGATCACCTAGACTTGCTTCAGCTCATTCAGAAGATGTGATCCTTGGAAAGAATGATGATCCCATCAGAACAAAGGCATTCCTTAAGAACAATGCAGAATGTCAATTAGGTTTTGTTTCTTTGATCGAGCCATCTTCTGTTGATCAAGCTCTAGAAGATCCAGACTGGATAATTGCCATGCAAGAAGAACTAAATCAGTTTACAAGGAATGATGTATGGGACTTGGTTCCTAGACCAAAAGGATTTAACATCATCGGTACTAAGTGGGTGTTCAGAAACAAGCTAAGTGAAAAAGGTGAAGTGGTAAGAAACAAAGCCAGACTGGTTGCTCAGGGTTATAGTCAGCAAGAAGGGATTGATTATACAGAAACCTTTGCACCAGTGGCCAGGTTAGAATCTATTCGTCTATTAATTTCTTTTGCCACTCAACACAACATCACTCTTTATCAGATGGATGTCAAGAGTGCCTTCTTAAATGGTTATATAGATGAAGAAGTTTATGTTCACCAACCTCCTGGTTTTGAAGACTCCATGTCTCCAAATCATGTTTTCAAATTAAAGAAATCATTATACGGATTGAAACAAGCTCCCAGAGCTTGGTATGAACGTTTGAGTTCCTTCCTTCTGGAAAATGATTTCACTAGAGGAAAAGTGGACACTACTCTCTTTTGTAAAACATTTAAAAAGGATATTTTAACTTGTCAAATATATGTTGATGATATTATCTTTGGAACATCTAATGCTACACTTGGAAAGGAGTTTGCTGAGTCTATGCAGGCTGAATTTGAAATGAGCATGATGGGAGAACTCAAGTATTTCCTTGGGATTCAAATCAACCAAACTTCCGATGGAACCTATGTTCATCAAACGAAGTATGTGAAAGAACTTCTGAAGAAGTTTAATCTTTCTGAAAGCAAAGAAGCCAAAACTCCTATGCATCCAACATGTGTACTGGGTAAGGATGAGGTAAGTAAGAAGGTAGATCAGAAGTTGTATAGAGGTATGATTGGATCTCTTCTATATCTAACTGCTTCTAGACCTGACATTCTCTTTAGTGTTTGTTTGTGTGCTCGATTCTAATCAGATCCAAGAGAATCTCATTTAACAGCGGTTAAGAGAATTCTAAGGTATCTGAAAGGTACTACTAATGTTGGTTTAGTTTACAAAAGATCTAAAGATTACAACTTAGTAGGATTCTGTGATGCTGACTATGCTGGAGATAGAATAGAAAGAAAGAGCACTTCTGGAAGTTGTCAATTTCTTGGAAGTCATCTGATCTCATGGTACAGCAAGAAGCAAGCTACTATTGCCCTCTCAACAACAGAAGCAGAATATGTTGCTGCTGCTGGTTGTAGCACACAAATGCTCTGGATGAGAAGTCAGCTGGAAGATTATCAGATATATGAGAGTAACATTCCTATTTTCTGTGATAATACTTCTGCTATATGTTTATCTAAGAATCCTATTTTACATTCAAAAGCTAAACATATTGAGATTAAACATCATTTCATAAGGGACTATGTTCAGAAGGGTGTTATATCTTTAAACTTTGTGGATACAGACCATCAATGGGCTGATATCTTTACAAAACCCCTTGCTGAAGATAGGTTTAAGTTCATTCTGAAGAATATCAGTATGGATTTATGCCCAGAATGAGAAGATGAGAAGATCTTATGTATGAGTATCTTCTGAAATGAAATTGATTTTTTTTATATAAGAAGTTCTGATTGAAATCAATTAGAAATTATGATTCTGTTATTACTAACGTTTCATTGTCTAAGTTGATTCAGAATCTCTTTAAAAGCAAAACAGCTGTAACTGGCTATCTAGATGGTAAACACGTGTTCACTATTTCTGGACAAGTGTGCGTGCAGTTGAGGGGACGTCTACTTAGGTAACTGTGCAAATCTTGCTTTTGTCATTATTATCTCTCCTCATGTCATGCAACATTAAATGCCATTCATCATTTCTTTTATTGTTCTTTACGTTTTTTTTTATCCGTCAAACGTTTCCCTTCCCTAGAACGTTTTCCTTCCCCACATTCCCTCTATTTATTTCTCCATTCCTTTGCATTCTTCAATCAATCTTTGTGCTCCTTCTCACTTCTCTATGAATATCTTTTGCGAAAACCCTAGTTCATTCTTCATCGATCTAGCATTCATCATGAATCCTTTGCCCAGTTCCCTTCATCAGATCTCTTCTTTGATGTTGTTATCAACATCTGTCCAAAGGAAGAAGACTTTCTTGAGATATTGGGTGAAGTTAGGTTCCATAAGGACTTAACTTCTATATTAAGGGAAAGCCCATCTGAGAATACAATCTCTCCTGGTGAACTGTTCTCAGTTCCTCCCTTGTATTCATTTACTTCTTTCTCTGGGAGCTGTTCAGGCATGCAGAGTTTCAAGATTTGATGACCAAGCAAGAACAAGAACAACGCTGGGATTCATGATATGCTGGCTTAGATTAGGACTAGGCTAGGGTTGTAGTCTTTAAGTCTTTGTTGTTTTCTTTCCTTGTTGCATCTGTTTTCCTGCATTCCTCTTTTGTAATCCTTCTTGTTGAAATCAATGAAAAGTTATTTATGTTTCTTTCCTTTTGTCTCTTGCTTAACATCTGAATCTTTTATGCTTTTTGATGTTATGACAAAAAGGGGGAGAAAATATATGATAAATGATCTGATTAATATTATCAGTTACCGAGTAAAAAGGCTCCACATTTACTAACAGAACTTGCAAAGTTCTATGTTTTTAAGTTGTGTTGTTGCAGGAATCAAAGATTCAAGAACAACATAAGAAGCAACAAAATGAATCAAGCTCTTGGATTCTTGAAGCAAGCTGAGTGCTGGGAAGCTTCAGAATCAGAAGCAAAAAGGAAGAATGATCAGAAATAGCTCTTGGATTATTGAAGCAAGCTGAGTGCTAGGAAGCTTCAGAATCAGAAGCAAGAAGGAAGAATGATCAAAAATTCTGATAATAGAATATGATCCAAATCATTGTCTATTTGCTCTGATACATTGTCTATTGGATCTGATATATTCTATATGGCTTATATGGCTCTGATACATATTTTGTGTTCTGATACACATTTTATGTTCTAACTCATTCATGCTGACTTTTGTCGTTTAGTTTTGTTCTGTAACATTTCAGGATGTAGAGATGCTCTGATGATGCTCTGGTACATTCAACAATGTTCTGATACAATCTAGCATGAAGTGATGTAAGAAGAAATTCAAAGCTCTGAAGCTATCCGAGGGAAGCAGAAATCAGAAGCTGTGAATGTTCTAAAGATCCAGAAAACTCAAGTTCTGAAGCTGTCCTAAATGGAAGCATGAATCAGAAGCTGTGAATGTTCTGAAGATCAAAGAAATTCAAGTTCTGAAGCTGTCCTAAATGGAAGCAGGAATCAGAAGCTGTGAATGTTCTGAAGATCAAAGAAATTCAAGTTCTGAAGCTGTCCTAAATGGAAGCAGGAATCAGAAGCTATGAGTGTTCTAGGGATCTAAAGAAATCCAAGTTCTGAAGCTGTCCAATGGAAGCAGAAGTCAGAAGCTATGAATTATCAGAAGACAGAAGCTTATGTGATCGTCTCTACCGAAATAATCAGGGAAGTCTTTTATTATTAAAAGTTCTTCGAGTATTTATTTCAGGGGGAGATTATTCATCTCAGGGGGAGATTGTTAATCTCAGGGGGAGACATATTCACATGCTTATGCTATAGCTGTGTAATTTGTCTTTAGCAGTCTGCTCTTTCTGATCGCAAATTCATATCATTTATATATGTTTTTGTCATCATCAAAAAGGGGGAGATTGTTAGAACAAGATTTGTTCTGATCAATATTCTTAGTTTTGATGATAACAAGGATATGAATTTTGTGTGAGATAATGTGGTACTCTAATACACTGCAATTTCCCTTTCAGGAAATATATAAAGAGTATGCACAAATCAGCGCTCAGAAGCTTTGTCTCAGAAGGTTCAGCATGCAACATCAGAACATGGTCTGGCAAGACATCAGAAGATGGTCAAGGCAGAATCAGAACATGGGTCTATGAAAGCATCAGAAGAACTTGAGATCAGAAGCAGAAGCACTGAAGTTCTCATGGTATCACGCTCAGAAGCACTTCAAGGTCAGAAGACAAGAAGATGCTATGCACCAAGCTGTTTGACTCTGATGATATTTAAATATTATATTCACAAACATCAGATCAGAAGAAAGTACAAGTGGCAGGCTACGCTGACTGACAAAAGGAACGTTGGAAGCTATTAAAGGCAACGTCAGTAGACACAGCGTGAACAAGGCTCGAGGTAGTTGACAAAAGCGTGAAACATTAAATGCAAAGCTGTACGGAATACGCAAAGCATTAAATGCGCCCAACGATCATCTTCTCAAACGCCTATAAATATGAAGTTCTGATGAGAAGCAAGTAGAACAACTCTGAACCAAATTCTGTGAATATTAACTTGCTGAAACGCTGTTCAATTCAAAGCTCAGAAACTTCATCTTCATCAAAGCTCACTACATTGCTGCTGTAATATATTAGTGAGATTAAGCTTAAACGTTAAGAGAAATATCACTGTTGTGATTATAGCTTTTAAGAAGCATTGTAAAACTCTTATTTGATTACATTAATTTGTAAGTAACTAGAGTGATCAAGTGTTGATCAGGATACTCTAGGAAGTCTTAGCTTATGTCTAAGCAGTTGTAATTAGAGTGATCACGTGGTGGTCAGGATACTCTAAGAAAGTCTTAGCTTGTGTCTAAGCATTTGTTCCTGGAGTGATCAGGTTGTGATCAGGATACTCTAGAAGACTTAGTCGCGGACTAAGTGGAAAACCATTGTAATCTGTTGCGATTAGTGGATTAAATCCTCAGGTGAGGTAAATCACTCCGTGGGGGTGGACTGGAGTAGTTTAGTTAACAACGAACCAGGATAAAAATAACTGTGCATATTGTTTTTATCGTTCAAGTTTTTAGACTACACTTATTCAAACCCCCCCTTTCTAAGTGTTTTTCTATCCTTCAGTGAGCATAAGGGGGAACGCCGGCGGTGCCTCCTCGGTGGGGAGCGTGAGGACGAGGAGGAGCGGGATCGGTAGTGCCTCCGCGGGGGGGTGTCATACCCCAATTTTTGACCTAAGATACCACCTCATATCATCTGCATATGCATCATTTGCATCTCTAACAAATTGCATAGCTTGTGTTTGCTACTTGTGCTCAACAGGGTTTAATCAAGAAATCACTCATCAGTACTGGTAACAACCAATTAGGGTTTTGTTCTCCCTTCATCTCAAAGGAACTATCTTCATCAACAATCAACATTTGGTCCTCAAAAATCCATTTCAACAAGCTCAGAGACTTTGAATCAATCAGACTAGGGTTTTGACTGAAGACAGTATACTCCTGACTTTTGCTCAGGATTTGACCTAATGACTTGGGACATGACCTCAGGACCCCAAGTACATCATTTTGACCTAATCTATTGACTCAAGACATCTCCAACACAAGGATTGATCAACAGTGAAATTTCAAATCATCAGATTAGGGTTTTGAGCTATCAGGGACTAAAATCAGGGATCACATTTGGGAAACCCTAAAAAGCTCCAGGGAATCACTCAAAGGTTTCAATCATCTTCAAATATTCCCTATGACAATATCCAATGGAAATTGTATCTCAATTCAAGATCCACAGTCTTCAATTCCATCAGGTCGACAATTAGGGTTTTTAACCTAATGCACCTGAACAACTGACTTTTTAATCAGAACATGGTGCCACAACTTAGACCATGGCTCAAGGTCCTCCAATAACTCAATGTGATCCATTCATACCACTCATTTGGTGAGGATAGCCTGGTTCATTTGAAATCTCCAGAAACGCGATTCGTCTGAAAAAGTCAACTGTACAAGATCACCATTGACTTTTGGGGAATTTTGGTCAACCATGACTTTTGAAGTTTTAAATCATCAATATATGATATATGAAGTCATTTGATCAAGAAAAAACAAGAAAATCAATCAAGAATCAAAAAGTCAAAAGTTTGACTTTCATACTTAGAAAAATTTCTAAGTGTTTTTCAATGATTTTTTCCAATCTTTGAAAGGGAATAACTCAAAATTTCACCTACAAACTGAAAAAAACTTCCAACATGAAAGTTGTAGATTTTGATCCAATAAACAACTTTGTCACATATAATGATTTTCCAAAAGATCAACCATTTAAGAGATATGGAGCTTCAAAGTTGGTATCTTGTGAAAATTTCACTTAAAATCTCATTTTCTTCAAAGTTCATGGATCTTTTTCACCCATTTCCTTAAAGGTCTTGAAGGAACTTTCAATTAGGGTTTTGAAGTGTGTAACATGAGATTTCCAAAATGACCAAGAGCATGAAAAAATATGGAGCATAGCTATGGTTTTGAATTTTGACATTAGTGACCATTATGCTTGAATTTTCACCATTTTTTCACTAAGTTTCAATGCTATATGGCCTCCAATGCAAGTAATGACACATCAAAGCAATAATTGAAAGATATTTTCTGATTTGAAGATCATAATGGAAGAGGATAAGAAGCTTGGAAGAATGACAATGGTTAAGTTACTTTAACCATTTTGCATTAAATGTAAAAGATTCCATTTTATCTCTTAAGCCAAATCATCACTTCTTGATCAACTTGCAAAGGTCTGAGTTCAGAACTCTTGGCCTATAAATAGAGGTTCAAATCACTCTTCAAATCACACCAGAACCTCATAATCATAGGTTTTCTCTCTTCTTTCTTAAGTTGCAAGTTTCATGAGTTTCAAAGAGGAAGAATTGCAATTTCCATCTCTTGCAATTTCTGAGCAAAGTGTTGCTTCTAACACTTCCTAAACATCATATGGAAGTTGTTTGATCCACTCACATACCCCAAAAACACCTAAATCTCAGAATCACTACTTCACTTCCCAAATATGCATATCACTAGCCTTATCATGCCAATTTTCATTCTAGCTCATTTCTGTCCAAGTTAATCATCCAAACACATCCCATATACCATATATGAACTATCCCAATCATCATCCCTGACCTGTAACTCCAAAATCACCAAGCTTGATTCTCACTTGAGCCCTACTGCAGATCGGGTATCACCAATTGATTCAGAGGTTTTCAGTTCATTCCAATCATCCAAATATGTTCCATAAGGTCCATTGAAGCTGTCCAGATCAAGAAACAACATCTGGAACCTCTCATTTGTAGAATTCGATTCTCAGTTTTGGCATTTTTAAGGTAAGCTCTCTTGAACTTCAAACTCCATCATTCATGCATCATAAATGAAAAACTGGTTTACCATCATGTTTATGCATACATATGGATCATTAACCCTCAATCAATTGCATCATAACTTGCACATACACGATTTCAGATTGAATCATAGAATTAGGGTTCTTCACGATTTCTAGAAAATTGATGATCTTAGAGTGAAAATAAATGAAATTAAATGGTACCATCATGTTCCTTGTGAAAAATCGTGCAAGATAGACTATCTACTCGATCAAAACAATCCAGTTTTGAAGATTTTCAAATTCAAATGGGGATGGTGTTCTTGGCGCCATTTTTTGTGAAGGAAATTTGAAAAATGAGTTTGAAATATAATCAGATGAACGCGTGTTACTTACAAGCCACAAGCGTGGCTCAGTTGGTAAGTGTTTTGGCTGGTGAGAGTGAGGGCGTGGGTTCAAACCCTGGCAGGACCAAACTTTTTTTTTAACACTTATTTTCTTCATTTTTTGTACACTTCCTATTTAATATACATATTTTATGAACATCCAAAAAAATCACAAAAAAAATATTTATTTAATACATTTTAAATAGGTTTAAAATGACATGTTTTTAAGTGTTTTAAAATATTTTAAATATTGTTTTTCATTTGATTTTTCAAACTTAATCATTTGTAAATATTTTGTGATCAAACCCTAATCATTTAGGTCTTAATTAAGGGTAATCTTTGTGTTTATCTTAATTAATTTGATTTCTTTCAAAATTTCAAATTTTGTTTTAAAACAAACGATCACAGTTTTTCCAAAACGATAAATCATTTCTTTTTAGTTTTCCTTTCAAAACTTTTGATTAAATCTTTTGATTGATCAAATCATTTTCAAAACCTCCTGGGCATCCCTTATGGTATAAGTCCCATTCCTTTGTATAAATTTAGGTTTTTTTATTGTATATATACCTATCTTTTATACCTCGATCAATTTGATTTAAACCCTCGAATAACAAGATCAAAGTTAGGGTTTTTCTACAAAAATCAATATGGGCCTCCATCAGTTTGTACATACACTTGTACCATTCCTTTACATGAAATTAGGTATTTCATTGTACATGCACTTTTTTGTAGATACCTCGATCAGTTTGTTTTTTAACCTCGAATAACAAATCAAAAATGAAGGTTTTCTTTAAATCTTCCCAAAAATACCATGGGCCTCCATGTAGGTATAAGTCCCGAGCCCTTTTGTAAATACTTGTTTACATAGCTTTTGAATAAACTCAATGGGCCTCTCCCCGAGTATAAGTCCCGAGCCCCGTGCATACAAACGGATCATGCTTACAGGTATATTTCCTTCATAAACTCCATTGTATACACACACCTTGTTATATATAACTGTTCATATTTGTTCATGTACTTGTTCATATTTGTTCATACTTGTTCATATTTGTGATCGTGTTATATATACTTGTTCAACTTAGTACAACACTAGGTTCCCCATAGCCTCATATTGGGCTTCGTGCAAAGAACCTCCCTAGTTTAGGTTAGGACATAGAGTATGGTTTCCCGGTGAAATCGCTCTAAGAGCTCAAACCAACTATACCATGCCTCCTCTTGGGCTTCGTACAAACGACTTGTCCCTCCCATAGCCTCCTCTTGGGCTTACAATGCAAGGACCCTCGAATAGCCTCCTCTTGGGCTTCGTACAAGGACCCACGGGCTTCTTATAAGCATCCCCAATATCCAAATCAAATACCCTAGGAGATTAGACATTTATCATCTCTATGATAGGAGTATCTCTTCTATATCATCACAATCAATCAATCAATCAATCAATCAATCAATCAACTTAACCTTTTTTTTTTGCCACAAGGCTGGCTAATCAATCAAACCTTTTTGCCACCATACTGGCTGATTAATCAAAGTTTTTGTCACAAGGCTGACTTCATTGAAACTTTTTCCACAAGGCTGGCTGATTAATCAAAACGTTTTGTCACAAGGATGACTTCATTGAAAGTTTTTGCCACAAGGCTGGCTAAAAAACATCTTTATCATTCTAAGCACCATAAGTGGCATGGCCCAGGGCTTATAATGAAAAGATTTTCAAACAAAAATCAAACAGATGTATGTGATGATATAGATTAGATACATCGAACATTGAGATGACATTTGTCTCTTTTCCTTTGCTTCCACTAGCATAAGTGGGAACTACGATTGCTCTGACTTTCTCAACGTCCCTTTGAGAATACGTAGGCACAAGGTCGTATCCTTGGCGAGCAAAACTTCTCCCTCAAACCACTCAAACCTTAGCACCCGTAGACCCCGAGCTACAGATGCTCTGATTCCCTCTAAGGGATATGTATGCAGAGGATCGCGATGATCTTTGCGAGCATAATCAAACAAACACCTTAGGTCCCACCTATCTCACAACAGAACCTCTCAATAACATAGAATGAAAAAACATATCAAAGAAACCTATAGAGTACTATAGATACGTTGGGTGCTAATACCTTCCCTTCGTATAACCAACCCTCTTACCCGGAATCTCTCCCCCACTTTTAAGGTTATTGCAGCTTTTTTCCTTTTCCTACTTTGGAAACAATAAAAAGTTTGGTCGAAACAAAAGAAAAATCATTTTTATGAGCACTCGAGCCCAAAGAAGGCATCAGGTGTCTCATCCCACAAAAAGATATGATTTTTCCCCGCGACAGAAAAATGGCGACTTCACTGGGGACCATCTTTTTATTGTTTCCAAAGGAAGGGTTAATTCTAGTTGTTATGTTTTTATTTGTGTTACATGTGTGGTTCTGGTTCTGTTACATGTGTGGTTCTGTTAGAAGTGATACATTATGGACAAATCCTAACCCGGATTAAGTACACATATGAATTAGGTGGAGGGTATAGTCATGTACAGGCGTACGTGAGAATCCTTCCGCTCAGTGGAGGTTCCTTGTTGGTAATGTATGTTTAGCATGTTTCGTAGCGAAGACATTATTGCTTTCATTGAACTGTAGAAGCTGAGTTGGCCGCAGAACCCCAACCTATCCTGGCCTTATTAGGTTGTGGCGCAGAAACTATTCAGGTGTAGACTTGGATTAGTTGTCATGCGGAGAGCCACACTCAGACGAGTTTTTCTTGAGAATATTGCTGGCTCACAAGTTCAGTCGTGCAAGCCGGTAATATCCGAAAGAAAAATGTAGACTCTGACGTATCAGTAGAACATGTTGTGCAGGTGATTAACCCCTAGTACTATCCCATGTTTGGTTCTCTGACCTCATGCTCGTGACGCTGGACCTTTAAACCTGTGTGTACCATGTTTGTGTTACCATGTTTGTGTTACCATGTTTGCTTTACCATGTTTGAATATGTGGCATCCATGCATCCATGCATTCATACATTCATTAAAAAACCCATCTTTTTCCATGAAAACAACATGATTTTTCCAAAAAAATTAGAATATTTTCTTTGCAAACATCATAGGATTTAGTTATGGAAGGGGTAAAAAGGCATACCAAAAAGTACGGTTTCAAGGCGCCTGATGTGGAAAAACTAAGAGAGTTAGCATCTTCTGTACAAGATCCTTCCGATTTTAGGAAAAGTTATGGAAAGCTTTTGCCTATCCTGAACACTCATGTTGATGAAGGACTTCTCAAGACTCTGGTTCAGTTCTATGATCCCGTCTACCGATGTTTTACCTTTCCAGACTACCAGTTGGTACCGACCTTGGAAGAGTATGCCAATCTTTTGGGTATTCCTATGTCTGACAAAATACCCTTCAATGGTTTGGAAGCCATTCCTAAGTCACACGTCATTGCAGCAAGTATCCACTTGAAGAAATCTGAAGTAGAGAGTAATTGGACTACCAAAGGAAACCTCCCGGGTTTAACTTCACACTTCCTAATAAAGAAAGCCTTTGATTTCATCGAAACTGGTAGCATGATAGCTTTTGAAGCTATACTAGCCTTGCTCATCTATGGGTTGGTTCTGTTTCCCAACGTCAACGACTTTGTTGATATCAACGCCATAAAAATCTTTTTGAATGGAAATCCTGTTCCGACTTTGCTTGGTGACATGTATTTCTCTGTCCATCATAGGAATCGCCAAGGCGGTGGAATCATTGTATGTTGTGCACCTATGTTGTTCAAATGGATTGTTTCACACTTACCTGAGTCTCCTATCTTCACGGAAAACCGAGAAGGTTTGCGTTGGCCTCGAAGACTTATGTCTCTTACTAATAATGATATTCATTGGTATACCTTGGCTCGCTGTGGTACGGAAACCATTGACAGTTGTGGAGAGTTCGCCAACGTACCCCTCATTGGTACACAAGGAGGAATTAACTACAATCCGGTCTTAGCCCGACGACAACTCGGGTATGCAAATTCAACTAAACCCATTGGTCCCACAGTGGAAGGCTACTTCTACCGAGAAGGGGATAATCCTCAAAGGTTGAAAACAAGAATGGTGAGAGCTTGGTACGACGTCCGATGGAAAGAAAAAGGTGAGGCAAGAAATTGCACTGCCATGGACGCCTACACCTGCTGGGTAAAGAAAAGAGCAAAGGAGTTTCAAATGCCTTATGCTTATGAAAAACCCATGTTTCCTGTGGTATCTCAACTGCCCAACATTCCCATTTACACTATGGAGGAATACCAAGACACTTTAGCCAAGATGAGGTTAGAAAAAGATGCTTGGGAAGAAAAGTTTCGTAAAACTGATGTGGAAAACAGAAGGTTGAAGAAACGAGTGAAAGATCACGAGGAAACCCTCTACTGTCAAGATGGATGGCTCATGAGTAAAGATGAGAAGATCCGTCAGAAAGACGCTGCAATCAAGAGGTACATCAAAGAAAGCAAGAAAAAGCTTGAAGGCTCAACAAGCAACGCTCCAACTCCTGACGACTGGAAGAATGTTTTTGACAAGCTGAAGACCGAAAAGGCCGAATTGAAAGCTCACTATGGGAAAGAAATCCTGAAGCTCAAGCTGCACAACGCATTTGGTTCTTCATCCGATGAGGATGCTTAGGATTGTTTAGCTTTTATTTATCATTTGCTTCTGTAAGGAGCTATGCTCCAATGTTGTAACATTTCCCATTATTTCAATAAAAGAATAGTTTGTGTTCAAATGTTTGCAAGAAAATAATCTTTAAAATGTTTGGAAAAATCATAAATTTCTTTTTGCATGCATCATTCTGCATACCGAGTCTGTTGTCTAGAGTCTTATCTTTTGGATTTTCCTCCATTAGATCGTCAAGCTGTCGCGTCTCAAAGTTTCTCGACCGCACTCGCAATCAGATCACAGATACAATACTCGATCAAGCAGAAGAAGAGTAATGGAACACTCTGAACAAGAGAATATTGAGCTCTGTGGTACAGTTGCCACCCTTCAGGAAAAGTTGGAAAGTCTCACTACTCTGGTTGACTCCTTAATGGCCGCACAGAATCAGCCGCCGCCACCCAATAGTCAAGCAACAGTAACATCTGAAGTCACTACTCCAGTTTCTACAGTTGCATTCAGCATTCCATCTTTCTCCATGTCAGAAGGTTGGGGCACGCCTTTCAGCTTTGGTACGGGTTTTCGCCATAATTTCTCTGGGATTCCAACATCCACAACTGAAGCGCCCGCTGCACAAAGTTCACTGTTCACTCCAAATCAGGGGGTAGTTTTTTCTCAGATCACTATGGCACTCTCTCAACCCACTATGACAGTTGCGACTCCTATGGTTCACACTGTTCCTTATGAAGGCAATGAGATTTATCATGATCAAGGTGATAGCACAAATCAGCGAAACCTTGTGGAAGATCTCCAAGGTTTAACAAGATACAGCTAGAAGTCAAAGCTATTCGTGGGAAAGATTTGTTTGGGAAGAATGCCCAGGAGCTATGTTTAGTTCCCAGTGTACAAATACCAGCTAAATTCAAGGTCCCAGACTTTGAGAAGTACAAAGGTAGTTCTTGTCCACAAAGCCATCTCGTGATGTATGCCAGGAAGATGTCTACCTATGCAGATAATCATTAGTTGCTCATCCATTACTTTCAAGACAGTTTGACTGGTGCCGCACTGAAGTGGTACACAGGATTGGATAGCACTAACATTCGAACTTTCAACGACCTAGGTGAGGCCTTTGTCCGACAATACAAATACAACTCAGATATGGCTCCAGACAGAGATCAGCTTCGATCCATGGCTCAGAAAGACCATGAAGCTTTCAAATAGTATGCCCAACGATGGAGAGAAACTGCTGCTCAGATTAATCCACCGTTAAAAGAGAAAGAGATGACAAAGATCTTCTTGAATACTCTCAGTCCGTTTTATTATGAACGCATGATTGCTAGTGCTCCAAGTGATTTCACTGAAATGGTAAACATGGGGATGCGTCTAGAAGAAGGAGTCTGAACCGGACGTCTAACTAAAGAAGGTGGATCTTCAAGCGGAACCAAAAAGTTTGGAAGTGGTTTCCCAAAGAAGAAAGAACAAAGTGTTGACATGGTATCCCAAGGAAAGCCAAGAGGAAATGTCAATCGTCAACGACAGATTGCTGCTATCGCACCAGCCGTTAATACAGCACCGAATCCGGGATTTACTCCGCAGTTTCAACAAAACCAGCCTCGACAACAGGCTCAACAGTTTAACAACAATAATCAGAATCGTGTTCAAAGAGCTCCACAGTTTGATCCGATTCCAATGACCTACACAGAGTTGTACCCTGCATTGATTGAAAGAGGTCTTGTTCAAACTAAAGCACCACCACCAGTACCTGAGAAACTCCCATGGTGGTACAAAGTTGAGGTCTCATGCCCTTATCATCAAGGAGCACCTGGCCATGATCTTGAGCATTGCATAGCTTTGAAATATGAAGTTTAGAGGTTGGTTAGATCTAATCTTCTCTCTTTTAGAAATTTGAATCCTAATGTGCAAGCAAATCCGCTCCCCAATCATGGAGGGCAGGTTGTAAACATGGTGTATGGATGTCCTGGTCCATATCGAGTCTATAATATCAACTTCTCAAGAGCAGATTTGGTACAAATGCACGCTACTCTCTGTCAAGGGCAGAATTTCCGCCAGCATCACTACGGTTCCTGTAGCATATCTTGTGTAGATCCTCATGGATGTTCTATTGTGAGAAGAGATCTGCAAGTCTTGCTAGATAATGGTACTATTTAGATCTACAGAAATAGGAATGAAGATGAAGTTAACATGATAGGATGTTATCCGCATGAGCTTTTAGTCTCAGATATCAACTCGGAAATGCCTGAGCGCATAGAAGTTACTTACAACAAGCCAAGGGTTCCTATTGCTCCTTTGATCATTTGTCTACCTGGACCTGTTCCTTATGACTCTGACAAGGCAGTTCCCTACAACTACAATGCAACAATGATAAAGAATGGACAAGAAGTTCCTTTACCTACTCTTTCATTTGTCGTGAACATCGCTGATGTGAGTCGAGTAACAAGAAGTGGACGTGTATACACTCCACTACCTCCAAAGTAGCCTATTGCCCCTGCAACCAGGCAAAATCATTTTAATACACCAGTGGGGAATCCTATGGAAACTCCTATTAGTAATACAAGCACTGACGTTGGTCAATCCAGTGGAACCAATGTCAATCCTGACTTTGATGAAATTTTGAAGCTTATAAAAAGAAGCGAATACAAAATTGTGGATCAGCTTATGCAGACTCCTTCAAAGATCTCAATACTTTCATTACTGTTGAATTCAGAAGCCCATAGGGAATCCCTGATGAGAGTATTAGATCAAGCTTTTGTAGATCATGATGTGACTGTTGACCACTTTGATGGGATAATAGCCAACATAACAGCTTGCAACAATTTAAGCTTCTGTGATGAAGAACTCCCCGAGGAGGGTAGAAATCACAATCTTGCTCTGCACATTTCTATGAACTGTCAGTCAGACTCTTTGTCTAACGTGCTGGTAGACAACGGATCTTCCTTGAATGTGATGCCAAAGACGACTCTTGCTCGTTTATCTTACCAAGGAATGCCTATGAAGTTCAGTGGTGTAGTAGTCAAAGCATTTGATGGATCGCGAAAATCTGCTATCGGCAAAGTCAACCTTCCCATGACAATTGGTCCACATACATTTCAAATCACCTTCCAGGTCATGGACATTCAAGCTGCTTATAGCTGTCTGTTGGGACGACCATGGATCCATGAAGCAGGGGCAGTAACTTCTACGCTCCACCAAAAGTTAAAATTTGTAACAAATGGAAAATTGGTAACAATAAGTGGGGAACAAGCCTTGATGGTGAGCCATTTATCCAATTTCTCTTTCATAAGTGCTGATGATGTGGAAGGAACGCAGTTCCAAGGTCTCTCTTTAGAAGAAGAATCTTCCAAAAAGAAAGCATCAATCTCTTCTTACAAAGAGGCAGTGAAAGTAGTGAAAGATGGAACTACCACTGGCTGGGGGCAAGTTGTGATCCCTACCAAGAATGAAACCGGAGCAGGACTCGGATGTTCACCAACGTTCTCGAACTGCACCAAGAAAGATGAAACCCTTCGTCCGATCAAAGAAACCTTCATTAGTGGAGGGTTCTTTAACCCGATTCCTCAAGAGGTTAATGTCCTTATCGAAGAATGCATCGAAGAAGGTCTGCGCGATCCTGAAGAAGAATGGAAATGTTATCTCAATGACTCGGGATACATATCTCAGGAAGAACCGTATGCACCGTTCTATCCTCCTTCAGAGAAATCCAAAGGCAAAGAAACTGAGCCTGTTCCTGCAAAGGTCTGGGACACCTTGGGACAACCAAGTGGCAAATATGATTATATGGTGAAATATACTGCACCTGAAAGTTCAAAGATTGCGATTGAAGACATCCAACCAACTGGATGGGGAGATCCCTTTGAATATAACAGTCAACCAGAAGAGGCTTACCAATGCTCTCAATTTTCACAGCAACCTGAAATTACTGAAGATTTCAGCTTCAACGCATCTACAAAGATTGATAACTTCGAAGATGGTTATTATCACGTAAATGCCATTTTTGAAGATGAAGGGGAAGATGGCCCCGCAGTTGACTCGGAAAGTGTCTCTGACAATGAGTCTCTTCATCATGAGGATTGGGAAATACATCCTGAAAATTCTGAAGATTGTGACTCATCTTATGCTCTTCAAGAAGTAGAAGAAGACCGTTTCAACTCTACAAAGAACAAGGTTGACAAACCAGGACCTTCAAATCCTGCTCGACCAGCGGTCAATGTCAATACTGAAGATAATTCTGAGGAGAATTTTCCTGAATACATAATACACAGAGGAGTTCGTTGCTACTGGAAAGCTGTCGACGTTCCGAATGTTGTTCTCCGCTCAAAGTAATCACCCCGCTGTTATTTTGACCTCCTGCCTGGCCCAAAGCAGAGAGATGTTTTATAGGGCTTTGCTTTTAAGTGTTTTGCCTAAATAACTTTGTGTATAGGGCTTTGTTTTTAAAAGTTTCCCTCTTTGTCCCACCCAAGACAAATGAGTTTGTGTTTAGGGCTTTGTTTCAAAAATGAATCATAAATAAAGTATCATTTTGAATTCCCTACACTATGTGTTTTATTTTTTGCTTTTTTCTGGAAATGGTAATCCTAAAAAACCAAAAAAAAAAAAACTTTTTCAAAAAAAAATCTGCATACACTCCTCTATTCATAAATTTTCTGAAATAAATATAAATCATATGTGCAGATTAACTATTGATAAACCCATTGAATGCAATAACCCTATGCCCTCTCCCAACTTTGAGTTTCCTGTGTTCGAAGCCGAAGAGGAGGAAGAAGAGGAGATTCCGGACGAGATCTCTCGATTACTTAAGCACGAGGAAAGAGCCATTCTGCCTCACAAAGATCCTTTAGAAAGAATCAACTTGGGTTCTGAAGAAGACAAAAAAGAAGTGACCATTGGATCGCTGCTTGATGCTGATATCAAGAGTAAGTTGACAGACCTTCTCAAAGAATATGTTGACGTGTTTGCCTGGTCCTACCAAGACATGCCTGGGTTGGATACCAATATTGTTCAGCATTTCTTGCCATTGAAGCCAGAATGTCCGCCAGTCAAGCAGAAATTGCGAAGGACTCACCCTGATATGGCTAACAAGATCAAAACAGAAGTTCAAAAGCAACTCGACGCAGGTTTTCTTGTCACCTCAGAATATCCTCAATGGTTAGCCAACATAGTGCCAGTTCCAAAGAAAGATGGCAAAGTCAGAATGTGTGTTGACTACCGTGACTTGAACAAGGCCAGTCCAAAAGATGACTTTCCATTACCACATATTGACATGCTGGTTGATAACACCGCTAAGTTCAACGTCTTTTCCTTCATGGACGGGTTCTCCGGTTATAATCAGATCAAGATGGCTCCCGAAGACATGGAGAAGACATCTTTCATCACCCCATGGGGTACCTTTTGCTACAAAGTGATGCCGTTTGGATTAAATAATGCATGCGCAACTTACCAAAGGGCAATGACTACTCTCTTTCATGACATGACGCATAAAGAAATTGAAGTTTATGTGGACGACATGATAGCCAAGTCCAGCACAGAAGAAGAACATATTGAATACCTTTTGAAGTTGTTTCAACGACTAAGGAAATATCAGCTTCGCTTGAATCCCAACAAATGTACTTTTGGGGTTAGATCTGGAAAACTCTTGGGTTTCATTGTCAGCCAAAGAGGTATCGAAGTAGATCCCGACAAAGTCAGAGCTATTCAAGAGATGCCTGCACCAAAAACTGAAAAGCAAGTAAGAGGATTTCTCGGACGATTGAACTATATCTCCAGATTCATCTCTCAAATGACTGCTACTTGTGGGCCAATTTTCAAGCTTCTCCGCAAAGATCAATGGGTTATATGGACTGAAGATTGCCAGAAAGCGTTCGACAGTATCAAGGAATACCTGTTAGAACCACCAATATTGATTCCTCCAGTTGAAGAAGACCACTAATCATGTACCTTACCGTGTTGGAAGAATCCATGGGTTGTATGCTTGGACAGCAAGATAAAACCGGTAAGAAGGAGCATGCCATCTATTACCTGAGTAAGAAATTCACAGATTGTGAGTCTCGTTACTCCATGCTCGAAAAAACATGTTGTGCTTTGGCCTGGGCTTCAAAACGTCTCCGCCAATACATGATCAACAATACTACTTGGTTAATCTCCAAAATGGATCCGATCAAGTACGTCTTTGAAAAGCCTGCCTTAACAGGAAGGATTGCCCGATGGCAAATGCTGTTATCTGAGTATGACATCGAGTACCGTGCTCAAAAAGCGGTCAAAGGAAGCATTCTCGCCGATCACTTGGCGCATCAGCCAATTAATGAATATCAATCTCTCAAGTTTGACTTTCCTGACGAAGATGTCATGTACTTAAAGATGAAAGATTGTGACGAACCGTTACCTGAAGAAGGTCCTGATCCTGGATCAAGATGGGGCCTAATTTTTGATGGAGCTGTTAACGCTTTTGGCAATGGAATTGGGGCAGTCATCATCACTCCCAAGGGTAGTCATATCCCGTTCTCCGCCAGATTGCTATTTGATTGCACCAACAACATCGCAGAATATGAAGCTTGTATCATGGGTCTCGAAGAAGCCATTGACTTAAGGATCAAGATCCTCGACATATATGGAGATTCATCCCTCGTGATCAACCAAATCAAAGACAAATGGGAAACTTACCACCCTGGCTTGATTCCTTACAGAGATTATGCAAGACGTCTGTTGACTTTCTTCAACAAGGTTGAATTGCATCATATACCTCGAGATCAGAATCGAATGGCAGACGCCTTGGCTACTCTATCTTCCATGTTCAAAGTCAATCATTGGAACGATATGCCTACAGTCAGAATTACGCGCCTTGAAAGGCCCGCCTATGTGTTTGCAACTGAAGCAGTCATCGATGATAAACCGTGGTTTCACGACATCAAACGCTTCCTTCAAACTCAAGAGTACCCACTTGGGGCATCAAACAAAGATAAGAAAACTCTAAGGAGGCTTTCTGGCAGTTTCTTCCTGAACGGAGATGTGCTATACAAAAGAAACTTTGACATGGTTCTGCTCAGATGCGTGGACAGACACGAAGTAGACATGTTGATGCATGAAGTGCATGAAGGGTCCTTTGGAACTCATTCAAATGGGCATGCAATGTCCAAAAAGATCTTAAGAGCAGGATACTATTGGTTGACAATGGAATCTGACTGTTATAAACACGTGAAGAGATGTCACAAGTGCCAGATCTATGCGGATAAGATCCATGTGCCACCGACTCTACTCAACGTTCTCTCATCTCCATGGCCTTTCTCCATGTGGGGTATCGACATGATCGGAATGATCGAACCGAAAGCTTCAAATGGTCATCGTTTCATCTTAGTGGCTATTGATTACTTCACCAAATGGGTCGAAGCAGCATCGTACGCCAACGTTACAAGACAAGTGGTCGTGAGGTTTATCAAGAATAACATCATTTGTCGATATGGTGTTCCCAGCAAGATCATTACTGACAATGGTTCAAACTTGAACAACAAGATGATGAAAGAATTATGTGAGGAATTCAAGATTGAGCATCATAACTCTTCTCCTTACAGACCAAAAATGAACGGCGCCGTGGAAGCCGCCAACAAGAACATTAAGAAGATCGTCCAGAAAATGGTCGTCACTTACAAAGACTGGCACGAAATGCTGCCATTTGCTTTACATGGGTACCGTACTTCAGTGCGTACTTCAATAGGGGCAACCCCTTTTTCTCTAGTATACGGCATGGAAGCTGTGCTCCCCGTAGAAGTTGAAATCCCATCAATGAGAGTCCTCATGGAGACTAAGTTATCAGAGGCTGATTGGTGTCAAAGCAGATATGATCAGTTGAACTTAATCGAAGAAAAACGTATGACTACTCTATGCCATGGACAATTGTACCAAGCAAGGATGAAACAAGCCTTCAACAAAAAGGTTCGACCTCGTGAATTTCAAGAAGGCGACCTCGTACTTAAGAAGATCTTGTCTTTTCAACCAGATTCTAGGGGCAAATGGTCTCCTAATTACGAAGGCCCGTATGTTGTCAAAAGAACATTTTCTTGCGGCGCCATGACTCTTGCAACCATGGATGGTGATGAACTCCCATATCCTGTGAATGCTGATGCAGTCAAGAAATACTTTGTCTAAAAAATACAAAAGAATAGCTCGGTAAGTCGAAAACCCGCAAAGGGCGACTTAGGCAAAAATGAGCGTCTCGGTGGACTGAAAACCCGAAAGGGCGGTCCAGGCAAAAATTAGAGACAATAAACAAAAAAAATCATCCTGGTAGATTGAAAACCTGAAAGGGCAATCTAGGCAAAAATTAAGGATTTATGACAAAGTAACTGCATCAGTCCATACTTCGTCACCTGAAGAGTCTGTACTTCATCAAAGGATCTACAATCAAATCATTGCCAATCTGAAGCGACAAGCACAGTTGGAACTCAAAGTTGTTAGGGGGAATAGTGGTTATTACTTTCAATGTAGCCTTTTCCGCATAATTACCATTTCCAACTTTTGTAAATACTCTATGGAATCACGCCTTTAGCTGGTTACCATCCTATTAAATAAATTTGAGCCTTGTGCCCATTTGTTTGCAATTCTTGATTTCTTCTAGCTTGCAAAATGACGCTTTAATTGTGTTATTCACTTTTGAAAGAAAAAGAAAAAATAAGTTTTAAATGAATTTACGTTTCTTTTCTTTTCCAAAATAAAAGCGAAACTTTCCTTTGAGTGATGAACAACCGAAGGAACATCAACAGCTATCTCCATAAGGATGAATCAAAGATTATGATAGGAAAAGCTCTTCTATCCCCAGTGAAGAAGGTCTTTTATCCCCAGTGACGAAGATTTTCTATCTCCAGTGAAGAAGTTCTTCCATCTCAATAAGAAAGGATGCTTGTCTTCCCCAGAGAAGTTGAAAGCATGAAGTACCATTCATCACCCGTGTTAGCTGCACCGTGTTGAAGAACATTTGCCAAGTATCTGGTTGTATCGCGACGTCGGTTTGTCTCCAGTATACACTTCTTTGTCTGTCAAATTTCGTCAGTATACATGCTACATTCATGACATTCATCATATTTGCATCATTTATGCATTCTTGTATTTTTCAATGTTTGCTTCAAAATCACTTGTTCAGGATATATCTATCCCAAAAAAAAGAAGAAAAAGGAAAAAAGAAAAAGAAAAATAAAAAGAAGAAGTACGGGCGTGTCATCTCTCTAATAGGTTGTCACCCATAAGCAGAAAGAACATCTTCTTTCTCCAGTTCCCCACTGAGATCATTCCTCGTGGAAGAAGGTTGCTTCAGTTTCTCCTCTCAAAACGAAAGAGAAAATCCACATTCGAGTTCATTCCACGTGGGTACAAAGTCTTGTTTGACTGTTTCTTTCCAATTCATTCATGGATAGAACCTTGTCTTTATCAGAGATTTAAATTCCGATTCCCCAAATAGAGTCGTGAAAAACAGACAATAAGCAATAGCCTCATCATCCGAGCAGCTTATGTCTCTTTCAAAAGACTTTTTCCTCTTAAGGAAATCAATCATGAAGACCATTTGACAATCAGGGCCTTATTACTGTTCACAAGGCTGAATAACCAGTAATTTCCCTAGCAAAGTCTCCAGGATCATTTTATCACTCGGCTGATAATTGATCATGTCTTCAAAACCACTATCACGAGGCTGGTAGTTGGTAACCTTTTGTTCTGGTTATATTATTTAACATTTCTATCACCATGCTGATAGTCAGTAATATTAATCGAACCTTTGAAACTCTTTTTACCATGTCAAGTCTATCACCATGCTGATAGTCTGTAATATAGTTTCATACCTTTCACCTTCGCATTATTAACAAGTCTATCCCTGCGCTGATAGTCTGTAATGTTGATAGGTAAGCTTTTCTTACAAAGCTATCATTCCCCGGTGAAGCATACACTTGCTTTCCCGAAAAGAAAAAAATGGATTCTCTTCCTAAAACGGGTTGAGACATCCTTCCCAATCTCTTGTTCCCAGTGGAGTCAGTTCTTGATATCCCCTCGGTAAAGACATCCTTGCATCATTCGCAATTTTGGTATCTTAGGTCCAAAATTCGCGTCTTCTGATATTTAAGTCTCTTCCACCCTATCAAAACGAAGATTTTCAATCTTCATGTCTCAGGTTGAAGAAACTTAAATAGGGGCATCTGTCATACCCCAATTTTTGACCTAAGATACCACCTCATATCATCTGCATATGCATCATTTACATCTCTAACAAACTGCATAGCTTGTGTTTGCTACTTGTGCTCAGCAGGGTTTAATCAAGAAATCACTCATCAGTACTGGTAACAACCAATTAGGGTTTTGTTCTCCCTTCATCTCAAAGGAACTATCTTCATCAACAATCAACATTTGGTCCTCAAAAATCCATTTCAACAAGCTCAGAGACTTTGAATCAATCAGATTAGGGTTTTGACTGAAGACAGTATACTCCTGACTTTTGCTCAGGATTTGACCTAATGACTTGGGACATGACCTCAGGACCCCAAGTACATCATTTTGACCTAATCTATTGACTCCAGACATCTCCAACACAAGGATTGATCAACAGTGAAATTTCAAATCATCAGATTAGGGTTTTGAGCTATCAGGGACTAAAATCAGGGATCACATTTGGGAAACCCTAAAAAGCTCCAGGGAATCACTTAAAGGTTTCAATCATCTTCAAATAATCTCTATGACAATATCCAATGGAAATTGTATCTCAATTCAAGATCCACAATCATCAATTCCATCAGGTCAACAATTAGGGTTTTTAACCTAATGCACCTGAACAACTGACTTTTTAATCAGAACATGGTGCCACAACTTAGACCATGGCTCAAGGTCCTCCAATAACTCAATATGATCCATTCATACCACTCATTTGGTGAGGATAGCCTGGTTCATTTGAAATCTCCAGAAACGCGATTCGTCTAAAAAAGTCAACTGTACAAGATCACCATTGACTTTTGGGGAATTTTGGTCAACCATGACTTTTGAAGTTTTAAATCATCAATATATGATATATGAAGTCATTTGATCAAGAAAAAACAAGAAAATCAATCAAGAATCAAAAAGTCAAAAGTTTGACTTTCATACTTAGAAAAATTTCTAAGTGTTTTTCAATGATTTTTTCCAAACCTTGAAAGGGAATAACTCAAAATTTCACCTACAAACTGAAAAAAACTTCCAACATGAAAGTTGTAGATTTTGATCCAATAAACAACTTTGTCACATATAATGATTTTTCAAAAGATCAACCATTTAAGAGATATGGAGCTTCAAAGTTGGTATCTTGTGAAAATTTCACTTAAAATCTCATTTTCTTCAAAGTTCATGGATCTTTTTCACCCATTTCCTTAAAGGTCTTGAAGGAACTTTCAACTAGGGTTTTGAAGTGTGTAACATGAGCTTTCCAAAATGACCAAGAGCATGAAAAAATATGGAGCATAGCTATGGTTTTGAATTTTGACATTAGTGACCATTATGCTTGAATTTTCACCATTTTTTCACTAAGTTTCAATGCTATATGGCCTCCAATGCAAGTAATGACACATCAAAGCAATAATTGAAAGATATTTTCTGATTTGAAGATCAGAATGGAAGAGGATAAGAAGCTTGGAAGAATGACAATGGTTAAGTTACTTTAACCATTTTGCATTAAATGTAAAAGATTCCATTTTATCTCTTAAGCCAAATCATCACTTCTTGATCAACTTGCAAAGGTCTGAGTTCAGAACTCTTGGCCTATAAATAGAGGTTCAAATCACTCTTCAAATCACACCAGAACCTCATAATCATAGGTTTTCTCTCTTCTTTCTTAAGTTGCAAGTTTCATGAGTTTCAAAGAGGAAGAATTGCAATTTCCATCTCTTGCAATTTCTGAGCAAAGTGTTGCTTCTAACACTTCCTAAACATCATATGGAAGTTGTTTGATCCACTCACATACCCCAAAACACCTAAATCTCAGAATCACTACTTCACTTCCCAAATATGCATATCACTAGCCTTATCATGCCAATTTTCATTCTAGCTCATTTCTGTCCAAGTTAATCATCCAAACACATCCCATATACCATATATGAACTATCCCAATCATCATCCCTGACCTGTAACTCCAAAATCACCAAGCTTGATTCTCACTTGAGCCCTACTGCAGATCGGGTATCACCAATTGATTCAGAGGTTTTCAGTTCATTCCAATCATCCAAATATGTTCCATAAGGTCCATTGAAGTTGTCCAGATCAAGAAACAACATCTGGAACCTCTCATTTGTAGAATTCGATTCTCAGTTTTGGCATTTTTAAGGTAAGCTCTCTTGAACTTCAAACTCCATCATTCATGCATCATAAATGAAAAACTGGTTTACCATCATGTTTATGCATACATATGGATCATTAACCCTCAATCAATTGCATCATAACTTGCACATACACGATTTCAGATTGAATCATAGAATTAGGGTTCTTCACGATTTCCAGAAAACTGATGATCTTAGAGTGAAAATAAATGAAATTAAATGGTACCATCATGTTCCTTGTGAAAAATCGTGCAAGATAGACTATCTACTCGATCAAAACAATCCAGTTTTGAAGATTTTCAAATTCAAATGGGGATGGTGTTCTTGGCGCCATTTTTTGCGAAGGAAATTTGAAAAATGAGTTTGAAATATAATCAGATGAACGCGTGTTACTTACAAGCCACAAGCGTGGCTCAGTTGGTAAGTGTTTTGGCTGGTGAGAGTGAGGGCGTGGGTTCAAACCCTGGCAGGACCAAACTTTTTTTTTAACACTTATTTTCTTCAATTTTCTTAACAACTTTAACTAATTAATTAACTAACCAAATCAATTCATTTTTGCTTCATTTTTTGTACACTTCCTATTTAATATACATATTTTATGAACATCCAAAAAAATCACAAAAAAAATATTTATTTAATACATTTTAAATAGGTTTAAAATGACATGTTTTTAAGTGTTTTAAAATATTTAAAATATTGTTTTTCATTTGATTTTTCAAACTTAATGTAACGCCCCAAATTTAATTAATTAGTTAATTAAATTATTGAAGGATTTAATTATTGGATTTAGAAGAAGTTTGAGAATGTATCGAAATAGTTGAATTTGTCAGTGTGATTTTAAGAGGCGCATTTGGATTATTAAGTTAAATTCAGATTTTAGTCAGTTAGTCGGAGAAATAATATTAAGAATAATATTATTATGGATTTTTTAATTAAGTTGGATTTTGAGGTTGTGTGTTAAATAGTAAATTGGAGGTGTGAAGTTTAAGCCCATTAGATATAATAATATTATTATTGTTATTATTGGATTAAGGGAATAAATAAAAAGAATGATGAATTAGGTTTTTGTGGCTGTACGTGATAAGAGAAAACAAAACAAGGGTTTGGAAGCTCAGTGGTTGAAAAAGAGATACGAGAATTAGGCCGCGAAGAGAAAAACGGAAGAATTACGCGAAGTAGGAAAGCTTGGATTTGACCGGAATTGTAGAGCGGACTCCGAATACTAGGTAAGGGTGGGGTTCTTGCTATATAAACGGGGATATGATGGACCGTATGTGGGGTGTAGGGAATTTTAATATCTCTTTGTGTGCGATTAATTGTTTTGTGAAATTGCTAAATTTATGTCTTTGAATTTGATACGTTTATAGATATTTAGTGTAGCGTTTGATCCATATATATGTATTGGTTTATTATTATATATAATTGGTGTAGCGTTTCATTATTAGTATGTGATCGGTACTGTAGCAGCCTATGTTTTCTTAAACATGACAATTGGATAGATAACAATAAATATATATAGCAATTTGGTAAAACACTGTAGCGTCACTTTTTATTATCTGGTATTCACTTTAGCAGCATAGGTCTTTGATAGCTATAAGAATTTGTTAGATCACAATTGATAGAGAACACAATGTAAAATGTACTGTAGCGGAACTATGCTTGAGACTAACAACCATGTTTATAATAATAATAATAATAATAATAATAATAATAATAATAATAATAATAATAATAATAATAATAATAATAATAATAATAATAATAATAATAATAATAATAATAATAATAATAATAATAATAATAATAATAATAATAATAATATTATTATTAGTGTAATATTTTTAGGAGTTTTGAGTTAGAGATGAATACTTGTATTATTTGATTAATTTAAATTATCTTCAATAGTGTTGTTAGAGTTGTCAATAGGGTTGTCAGAGTTGCTTTCAAGTTGTTTAGAGTAAAATCTGATAAACTATAGATTAAAATTGAAAGTATTTGACCATTTAAAGTCGTTTTATTATTACTTGAGCCAGACTATTAGCCAGTTTGATGCATAAAAGTTACCCTTATATGTAATAAGAATTGTCAGTAGGGTATGTTTGGGCACTTTAGAGTTGTATGAATTATTGTAGAGTTGTTTAGAGTCCCTTCGAAACTCTGTCAAATTATAATTATATATTATTATAATTTTTGTGAGTTAATAATATAGAAAGAATTAGTTAATCAAAATAACAGTAGCACTTTGTTGCCCATCAGTGTTGTGACGAATTTCGTAACAGAGGCATTATATAAGTAGCAGAGGAATATAATAATAGATGGAAAAATATATAGCAAGTTGAATAATATTAGGAGTGTTCGGGAATAATCCGATAACCGTTGTGCTTGTGGTGTTTTTGGTAATGTTGTGACGTGACGTATTTTTGTGAGTTTTGTGAAGTATGGCGATGTTTGCGTGAATTATCTGTGATGAATTATTGTTGTTGATTTGTCGTGTGATATATTGCGATGTTGCGATGAGTTTTTATGAATTATTGCGAAGTGCAGGATTTAAGATGACGATTTTTATCAATAACTATTGATATATTTTGGCGATGTAGGCGAATGCCTTTGTGACGATGTTTGGCGACGTGTTTGTGATATAGGCGTATGTCTCGCGACGTTGTTATGTGATGTTTGTGGTTTGTTGCATTTCACCAGTGTCTCATGATTTGCATGTTTTAGCGACGGCCTGGATTGGCAAACAGCGACGAAGGCTTATGCCTGTTTTGATGCCTCTATTATCTGGCAATTGGCGATGGGAGCTGAAGCCCTAGGTACCACATGCATGTGCATTTGATAGAGTCGCATTTCATTTGTGTGATTATGATGTTATGTATTTTGATGTGTGAATTTATGTGATTTGTTGTGAACTTTGAATATGATCTTATGTGAGATATTGTGACTTGTGTTGTTGATTGAAACAGTGAAGTAAACTAGACGGTAACGATTATACCGCAAAGCGATAATTATTATAACTTGAACCTGAATATATTGTTTATCATCACCCTGTTTATATGGTTTTATATCTCACCCCTTTCTCTTGTTTCGCCGTTACCTTTATACTGGTAACGTGCAGGCGATATCTTTGATGAAGATTTAGACGCTGTGAGTTGAGTCGGTGGTCGCTCTGATACGTAGCACTCGGGGGGATAAACGATTGTTTTAGTTATTGTTTCTTTTGCTGAATTTTATATGGTTTTGGTTTAAATTATAACTTAAAGTTAACGTGCAAAGAAGCTACGATATTATTTGAATAATTATGAAGTTTGTTGATTCTGCTTCGAGTTAATTGTTTTAATTTGAAACAAAGTGATTTTTAGTAATGATTTAATTTTCGTTTTAAATTCTTGTGCTATGTATCTATATGAAGGCAAGTAAGCCATAAATGTTTTTGAGATGACGAATATGTGATACCTCAAATGAACTTGTTTGAAATTTATACTCTGATTTTCTGTATAATTTATCGGGTAGATTTGGGGTGTTACATTAGTGGTATCAGAGCAGGTCGGTCCGTCCGGCCAGAGTCGTCTAATTGTTGTTTATCCCTTAGTACGCGACATGTGTGTACAACACTGTCGGTACTTGTTGCTTTTTGGTTGTTGCAGGTATTAGTTTGAGCGATGTGGGGGAGAAGCTTTGCTTCTCGGATGTGTTTTAGTGGGAAGTTGCAGAGAGGATTGTTGTCTTGGTGTTTCGGAAACTGAAGTCGCCAAAAGAATTTGCCTCTCGAGTTATAAAAAGTTTGGGAGCGAGGAGTTGTGTTAATGATTGCTTGAAAAGTGATTAAGTGGAAGAGAATGAGTTTTGGAGCGAAATTTCCGTAAGCAAAACGCAGGAAAATTTCTGAATCGTTATGAAACTTCGAAAATTCATAACTGGAGTTCTGGACGTCCGATTTGAGTCCCGTTTGAAACGTTGGAAAGATAACGAGATGAACTTTCTTATTAAAATAGTGGAAGCAGCTGTAAAAAATTTATTGGTGGCAGGATGATGTTGGAAAGAAATAAAGTGGTCGGTTTGAGTAGTTATCGTGTAAACTGTTGACGCAGGAACAATGATTAAGTGATGGATGCTAAAGAAAGTATGAAGCTTGGTTGAAGCTTGGAACCATATAAGTTGATAGGGACTTTTATAAGAATGACGAATTAAGATGAATGATCAGAGTTGCGCAGCTGAAGCGGGATATGACGTTGAGAGTGGTTGTGTTGCATAGATTTTCGAGGACGAAAATATTCTAAGTGGGGGAGAGTTGTAACGCCCCAAATTTAATTAATTAGTTAATTAAATTATTGAAGGATTTAATTATTGGATTTAGAAGAAGTTTGAGAATGTATCGAAATAGTTGAATTTGTCAGTGTGATTTTAAGAGGCGCATTTGGATTATTAAGTTAAATTCAGATTTTAGTCAGTTAGTCGGAGAAATAATATTAAGAATAATATTATTATGGATTTTTTAATTAAGTTGGATTTTGAGGTTGTGTGTTAAATAGTAAATTGGAGGTGTGAAGTTTAAGCCCATTAGATATAATAATATTATTATTGTTATTATTGGATTAAGGGAATAAATAAAAAGAATGATGAATTAGGTTTTTGTGGCTGTACGTGATAAGAGAAAACAAAACAAGGGTTTGGAAGCTCAGTGGTTGAAAAAGAGATACGAGAATTAGGCCGTGAAGAGAAAAACGGAAGAATTACGCGAAGTAGGAAAGCTTGGATTTGACCGGAATTGTAGAGCGGACTCCGAATACTAGGTAAGGGTGGGGTTCTTGCTATATAAACGGGGATATGATGGACCGTATGTGGGGTGTAGGGAATTTTAATATCTCTTTGTGTGCGATTAATTGTTTTGTGAAATTGCTAAATTTATGTCTTTGAATTTGATACGTTTATAGATATTTAGTGTAGCGTTTGATCCATATATATGTATTGGTTTATTATTATATATAATTGGTGTAGCGTTTCATTATTAGTATGTGATCGGTACTGTAGCAGCCTATGTTTTCTTAAACATGACAATTGGATAGATAACAATAAATATATATAGCAATTTGGTAAAACACTGTAGCGTCACTTTTTATTATCTGGTATTCACTTTAGCAGCATAGGTCTTTGATAGCTATAAGAATTTGTTAGATCACAATTGATAGAGAACACAATGTAAAATGTACTGTAGCGGAACTATGCTTGAGACTAACAACCATGTTTATAATAATAATAATAATAATAATAATAATAATAATAATAATAATAATAATAATAATAATAATAATAATAATAATAATAATAATAATAATAATAATAATAATAATAATATTATTATTAGTGTAATATTTTTAGGAGTTTTGAGTTAGAGATGAATACTTGTATTATTTGATTAATTTAAATTATCTTCAATAGTGTTGTTAGAGTTGTCAATAGGGTTGTCAGAGTTGCTTTCAAGTTGTTTAGAGTAAAGTCTGATAAACTATAGATTAAAATTGAAAGTATTTGACCATTTAAAGTCGTTTTATTATTACTTGAGCCAGACTATTAGCCAGTTTGATGCATAAAAGTTACCCTTATATGTAATAAGAATTGTCAGTAGGGTATGTTTGGGCACTTTAGAGTTGTATGAATTATTGTAGAGTTGTTTAGAGTCCCTTCGAAACTCTGTCGAATTATAATTATATATTATTATAATTTTTGTGAGTTAATAATATAGAAAGAATTAGTTAATCAAAATAACAGTAGCACTTTGTTGCCCATCAGTGTTGTGACGAATTTCGTAACAGAGGCATTATATAAGTAGCAGAGGAATATAATAATAGATGGAAAAATATATAGCAAGTTGAATAATATTAGGAGTGTTCGGGAATAATCCGATAACCGTTGTGCTTGTGGTGTTTTTGGTAATGTTGTGACGTGACGTATTTTTGTGAGTTTTGTGAAGTATGGCGATGTTTGCGTGAATTATCTGTGATGAATTATTGTTGTTGATTTGTCGTGTGATATATTGCGATGTTGCGATGAGTTTTTATGAATTATTGCGAAGTGCAGGATTTAAGATGACGATTTTTATCAATAACTATTGATATATTTTGGCGATGTAGGCGAATGCCTTTGTGACGATGTTTGGCGACGTATTTGTGATATAGGCGTATGTCTCGCGACGTTGTTATGTGATGTTTGTGGTTTGTTGCATTTCATCAGTGTCTCATGATTTGCATGTTTTAGCGACGGCCTGGATTGGCAAACAGCGACGAAGGCTTATGCCTGTTTTGATGCCTCTATTATCTGGCAATTGGCGATGGGAGCTGAAGCCCTGGGTACCACATGCATGTGCATTTGATAGAGTCGCATTTCATTTGTGTGATTATGATGTTATGTATTTTGATGTGTGAATTTATGTGACTTGTTGTGAACTTTGAATATGATCTTATGTGAGATATTGTGACTTGTGTTGTTGATTGAAACAGTGAAGTAAACTAGACGGTAACGATTATACCGCAAAGCGATAATTATTATAACTTGAACCTGAATATATTGTTTATCATCACCCTGTTTATATGGTTTTATATCTCACCCCTTTCTCTTGTTTCACCGTTACCTTTATACTGGTAACGTGCAGGCGATATCTTTGATGAAGATTTAGACGCTGTGAGTTGAGTCGGTGGTCGCTCAGATACGTAGCACTCGGGGGGATAAACGATTGTTTTAGTTATTGTTTCTTTTGCTGAATTTTATATGGTTTTGGTTTAAATTATAACTTAAAGTTAACGTGCAAAGAAGCTACGATATTATTTGAATAATTATGAAGTTTGTTGATTCTGCTTCGAGTTAATTGTTTTAATTTGAAACAAAGTGATTTTTAGTAATGATTTAATTTTCGTTTTAAATTCTTGTGCTATGTATCTATATGAAGGCAAGTAAGCCATAAATGTTTTTGAGATGACGAATATGTGATACCTCAAATGAACTTGTTTGAAATTTATACTCTGATTTTCTGTATAATTTATCGGGTAGATTTGGGGTGTTACACTTAATCATTTGTAAATATTTTGTGATCAAACCCTAATCATTTAGGTCTTAATTAAGGGTAATCTTTGTGTTTATCTTAATTAATTTGATTTCTTTCAAAATTTCAAATTTTGTTTTAAAAAAAACGATCACAGTTTTTTCCAAAACGATAAATCATTTCTTTTTAGTTTTCCTTTCAAAACTTTTGATTAAATCTTTTGATTGATCAAATCATTTTCAAAACCTCCTAGGCATCCCTTATGGTATAAGTCCCATTCCTTTGTATAAATTTAGGTTTTTTTATTGTATATATACCTATCTTTTATACCTCGATCAATTTGATTTAAACCCTCGAATAACAAGATCAAAGTTAGGGTTTTTCTACAAAAATCAATATGGGCCTCCACATAGGTATAAGTCCCATTCCTTTACATGAAATTAGGTATTTCATTGTACATACACTTTTTTGTACATACCTCGATCAGTTTGTTTTTTAACCTCGAATAACAAATCAAAAATGAAGGTTTTCTTTAAATCTTCCCAAAAATACCATGGGCCTCCATGTAGGTATAAGTCCCGAGCCCTTTTGTAAATACTTGTTTACATAGCTTTTGAATAAACTCAATGAGCCTCTCCCCGAGTATAAGTCCCGAGCCCCGTGCATACAAACGGATCATGCTTACAGGTATATTTCCTTCATAAACTCCATTGTATACACACACCTTGTTATATATAACTGTTCATATTTGTTCATATTTGTTCATGTACTTGTTCATATTTGTTCGTACTTGTTCATATTTGTGATCGTGTTATATATACTTGTTCAACTTAGTACAACACTAGGTTCCCCATAGCCTCCTATTGGGTTCGTGCAAAGAATCTCCCTAGTTTAGGTTAGGACATAGAGTATGGTTTCCCAGTGAAATCGCTCTAAGAGCTCAAACCAACTATACCATGCCTCCTCTTGGGCTTCGTACAAACGACTTGTCCCTCCCATAGCCTCCTCTTGGGCTTACAATGCAAGGACCCTCGATTGTCCCTCCCATAGCCTCCTCTTGGGCTTACAATGCAAGGACCCTCGAATAGCCTCCTCTTGGGCTTCGTACAAGGACCCACGGGCTTCTTATAAGCATCCCCAATATCCAAATCAAATACCCTAGGAGATTAGACATTTATCATCTCTATGATAGGAGTATCTCTTCTATATCATCACAAACAATCAATCAATCAATCAATCAACTTAACCTTTTTTTTGCCACAAGGCTGGCTAATCAATCAAACCTTTTTGCCACCATACTGGCTGATTAATCAAATTTTTTGTCACAAGGCTGACTTCATTGAAACTTTTGCCACAAGGCTGGCTGATTAATCAAAACTTTTTGTCACAAGGTTGAATTCATTGAAAGTTTTTGCCACAAGGATGGCTAAAAAACATCTTTATCATTCTAAGCACCATAAGTGGCATGGCCCAGGGCTTATAATGAAAAGATTTTCAAACAAAAATCAAACAGATGTATGTGATGATATAGATTAGATACATCGAACATTGAGATGACATTTGTCTCTTTTCCTTTCCTTCCACTAGCATAAGTGGGAACTACGATTGCTCTGACTTTCTCAACGTCCCTTTGAGAATACGTAGGCACAAGGTCGTATCCTTGGCGAGCAAAACTTCTCCCTCAAACCACTCAAACCTTAGCACCCGTAGACCCCGAGCTACAGATGCTCTGATTCCCTCTAAGGGATATGTATGCAGAGGATCGCGATGATCTTTGCGAGCATAATCAAATAAACACCTTAGGTCCCACCTATCTCACAACAGAACCTATCAATAACATGGAATGAAAAAACATAGCAAAGAAACCTATAGAGTACTATAGATACGTTGGGTGCTAATATCTTCCCTTCGTATAACCAACCCTCTTACCCGGAATCTCTCCCCCACTTTTAAGGTTATTGCAGCTTTTTTCCTTTTCCTACTTTGGAAACAATAAAAAGTTTGGTCGAAACAAAAGAAAAATCATTTTTATGAGCACTCGAGCCCAAGCATCAGGTGTCTCATCCCACAAAAAGATACGATTTTTCCCCGCGACAGGGGGATCGTGATCGCCGCTTCCTTTCTAGCCTATCAATTCGTTCACTCTGTTGCCGAATGAGGCGATTGGTCTTTTTGAGGGCCTCGAGCAGGACAATGGCCGTGCGGTCAGCATCCTCAGGGATGTCGATTCGCTCATGGTTGTTCTCGTATCGGGTTTCTTGCCTCTGGGAGGTATACGTGAAGGAGGAAGCGGGATGCCCGTCCCTGGAGTCAGCTTCGTTGTTCTGGATTTGAGCCTGCTCGTTTTGATTATTCTGGACTTGAGCCTGCTCGTTCCTAGTGGGCTGAGAGACTTCGTGCCTTGTTCTCCTGGGCCCGTCAGCAGTGGGCTGTTGTCCCCCCCTCCGGTGTCGATTCAGCCCGTCAACCGTGGTACCATGGATGAGCGGATCGAGGTGGAAGGGGTCGGGAGCTTGGTTGGTATTGTTGTTGTTGTTGCCGGCCATGATGATCGCAGGATGGATTTGCTTTGGTCTTTGCTCGTTAAAGACGGGGAAGCTTGATTCCCACAGACGGCGCCACTAATCGTACCTGATCAAAAGGATCGTCATGGCCTGCTCGGAACTGGGTCTTTGAGAAGTGAAGGGGGTGTACCTGCAAGGTACTCCGATGCCAAAGTAAGAAAACGGGCAAGGGAGTGCAAGTACGAGCTAAAGGTTAGAAGAGATTGAATACTTGACCCTCTAGTGAAAGAGGGTATTTATATCCCCCAGCGCTGGGCCATGATCTCACTATTGGGCTGGATTTCCAGGCCCAACTAGGAGACTGTCAGGTTTCCTAGGCGGAAACATCGGAGGTGCGTGAGTGCGCTCCGTCCTGGTCAACCACTCTGAAGTTTAAGGGAGAAGCGGTCTTTTGGGGACCACGTGGACTCCGCATTATTCGGGGGGTTGGACGTGAAGGAACCCTACGAAGAGAAGGGTCCTCGGTAGAGAGGGTGCTCGCGGGGAGCACGCTTGAGCCGGGCACCAGATAGCTCACGGGGAGCGCTCATGCCGGGCACGGAGTAGACGAGCACTGTTTGCTCTTTGTGGGCCATGGGATAGTTTGGACACCCAAGGTTAAGTGGGCCGTAAGTAGATTGGGCCGAATCTTGGCCCAGTCCAGAACATAACTATTTACGTGAATAGTGTAAAGATGTGTAATGTGTAGAGTATGGATGAATATTGTGAATAAAAGTTAGTGAAAAAAATGTTTTTTCTGTAAAAAGTGAACGTGAGAATTGAGAGTGGTCATTGTAAGTATACAATTCAAAGAATTTTATATACAAAAGGTTATTTTTCTTTGAAACCATCAGATTTCCATCATATGGTTTAACAAATGGAAAATAAAAGGAGAGCAACATATTTTAATCATCGGCAAAAAAAACATTGTAAAATCATTAAGGGTGGCGTCATGTGTCATCATTGGCCAAAATATAAAAGCTAAAAAGAGTTTTGAAAGAAAGTGTGAAAAAAAGGTTGAAAAATTACTGACAAAAGTGTGAGTGCAAATTGTTGATTGAAAAATGTTAGAATGGAGTGCTCTATTTAATAGAGTGGAATTAGGTCAAGACCAATCCTAAATAAGGAAAGGATCCAACCCAAAGGTCCATAGAATTAGGTCAAGACCAATCCTAAATAAGGAAATGATCCAACCCAAAGGTCCATAGAATTAGGTTAAGACCAATCCTAAATAAGGAAATGATCCAACCCAAAGGCCAATGGACCTTCTTGATCCCCAGGGCCCTTCTTGATCCCCAGGGCCCTTCTTGATCCCCAAGATTAAGAACCTGAAATGGAAATGCATCAAAGCAGGAATTAAACCTGTGACCTTTGATTTGTAAACCTTACTTCCTAACCAACTGAGCTATGTTATTTGTTTGAAATAAAAAGCCAATTGAAAGTGTATGAAGTATTGGCCAGCATTTTCTATTTATTAAAATATAAGCAATTTAAGAGTAAACTACTATATTTTAAAATAGATTTTAAATCGAATATTTATAAAATTCACGATATCAATGTGTTAGTTGAAGATTTCGATTAAGGGATAGTGATATCTTGAATTGTTGGATCATGATGAAGAAATAGTTCTCATAGATCTATTTAAGGATTTTCTCTCTAAAAGAGATGTTATTTGACTAAGAGAAATATTAGCAATATGGCAAGTATCCTTCGACGTAGGCACTAGTATAGTCGAAACGGCAGGGCGGGAAGGTTTGAAATTCAAAAGGAAGCGGTTTCGTCCAGTAGACGCGTGGAGGCATCTGAAGGATAGTAAAATGTTCAAAACGTCGAACGTGGCAAACATCTATGTAATGATCGTTAGGGTCGAAGTAGTATAAATAGGAGTACTATTGTTTAGTTTGGCATGTTCGAATCAATATACAAAAATTCACAAAATACACTCGAAGTACCGGCGCGAGAGAAAAGAGTCTTTGCTGAAACAATGTATGTGTGAAGAAAATCATATTTTCATACTTTATGTTATTTGTTCAATGCAAAGTTATACTTAAAAGTTCTTTGTTTATACATTTACTTTATCTCGTTTCGAAGTTATTTACTCATTGCAATTTACATTAGCAAGTTGTATATTTTTGCAAACTATAGAGATTATTGAATATGAATCAAATCACTAAAACACTATTCGACAATGCCCTAGGAACAATCTAGTCGATCCTACGAGTAACCAGATTGTTTAAACACTTTGGAGGACTAGCGGTTGTTTATCAGAAATCACTGGTAAACAAATTGGCACGCCCAGTGGGACCGTATCATAGTGTTATTTTCAATTGTTTTCATTTCAATTAGTTTGTAAATTTGGTGTTCTCGTTGCCTTCTGCGTTGTATGAACCTTAGGAGTGGTAAAACTTTCGATAATAACCAACCAATACCTAAGAGGAAATACACCAAGAGAATAGTTAACAACACTAACAGGGGAGGACAACAAGATCCTCCACAGGGATCGGGAAATAACAATGATAGTACAACAAACATTACAGATCCCAATGCCCAATCACAGGCCATGTCTGCACCAACGCACTCTCTGGCCATAACTGGTTCCATACCTGGGTCTACAGGAACTATCCAAGCAAATAATTCGACGTCTGCTGCTACAAATCCCCCGTCGAATGCGCAAGTGAATCAGATACCACAATTTGGTACTCAGGGGACACCCCCTCCGAACCAAGGGTTCAGAGACCAGAGACAATGGAGAGATCCACCTTACGGGATGCCATATTCTTACATGTCAGGATTAAGTAGCAGTATACCTATATATCCACCATCCAACATGTCAACTTTTTCCCCATTCCAAAACTATGGTTCTAGTATGAATAATATGGGACAAAATGTTCAAGGCCAAAATGTCATACCCCCATTAACAATGAATACTCAAGCAGCGTTCCGACAACAAATGGACGCTAGTAACCAAGATATGGTAGGTTTATTGGCTAGAGAAATGAGGGCTATTTTTTCTCCTTTAATACAAAATATTGATAAAACCAACCGAGACAACTCTGAGACATGTCGACAATTGTCAGCGCATATGGGTCGAATAACAGACTTTTTAGGCGCTCCTGAAACTTCGATGCGTCGAAGGACAAACCAATAGTCATTCAGGATGATGAACCCACTATAAACCAAGTTCGACCACCAAGACCACCCCCTGAAACAGAACCCTTGAGGGCAGGATTAAATTAACAGGTAGTTCAACAAGATATCCCTGAGGAACAGCCAGAAAGGGTAGTGGTGGTTAACAGAAACCAAGATGCTGACGAAGTGATTCACAGGGTTAGGCAAATTAATCAAATGGAAACGAATTTAACTACTATGATAGAGAGGATTATGACACAGAATGGTTTGGATATAGGATTACGAAGGCCAAATTATACCTCTCCTCTATCAGATTATGTTTTGCAAACTGAATTGCCTAGGGGGCGCAAAGTCCCTAAGTTTACTAAATTTTCAGGAGATACTACTGAATCTACCACAGAACACATAGCCAGATATATGATTGAGGCTGGGGATTTGACAAACAATGAAGATCTGAGGATGAAGTATTTCCCCAGTTCTTTGACCAAGAACACTTTCACATGGTTCACAACATTACCACCAAACTCCATAGACACTTGGTCTCATTTAGAAAGATTGTTCCATGAACAGTTCTATATGGGTCAAACCAAGATAAGTCTCAGAGAATTGGCTAGTATTAAGAGGAAGTTTACTGAACCTATAGACGAGTATCTTAACAAGTTCTGTTTGCTAAAAGCTAGATGTTTTACAGTGGTACCTGAACACGAATTAGTCAAAATGGCCGCTGGAGGTCTAGATTACTCCATCAGGAAGAAATTAGACACTCAATACCTGCGAGATATGGCCCAATTGGCTGATAGAGTTCACCAGGTTGAAAGGTTAAAAGCAGAGAAGGCTAGAGCAAATAAAAGACAAGAAAGAAAGGGTCACTTACGTCGAAGTAGATGAAGGAGAACCAGAAACCTTCGAAGACCAGTATGGTTTCGAAGACTGCGAAGTAGATCTAGCCGAATTAAAAGAAGTAGGCCCCTATGTGGCTGTCGTTTTCTTTACCTCCCCATTTCATTTGGGAGGACGACACGCTAGACCCTTCACGCGAAATTTGGTAGAAGAATGCGCCTGGGGCGGGATGAATTTTGTTTCAGTTCTTCCTACGATATCACACGAACTTTTTAATTATCCTACGAGTAGGAGAGGGGAAAAAGATCTCAAATAAACCCTAGGAGTTTGCTAAGTGTGGGGATTCACCTAGACTAGAAATTCTGGAGTCCGGGGGGTCGATTATACATAGGGAAGAGTTTAAGCACCCTACATATCCGTAGTACTCTACGGGAACCTTCTCTGTGTCTATGTGTTTGTGTTTGTTGCTTATTATTGGGAAAGTTTCTCCTTTGTGTTGGGAGAAGGAATTGAATTGAATTAAAAGAAAAGATAGACAAACTGACTATTTTTGGTATTTTATTATCTCGCTGAGATTCCTAGTGAACCTCATGCCTACATATCCCTAATGGAAGTCAGAACTTATTGTAGTTCGGAGAACTAATTAGGGAAATTAATTATTTTTGGTGCCTTGCTTGAAGCTCAAGGTTGAAGCTTGAATTAAATCTCTGTTTACAGTAAAGAGACATGAAATCATCTTTACAGAGAGGTATTTCTACTATTCCACCACAAACATTAAAAGAGTGACAGAATAACTGAATTCATTTCATTCAAGAGGGGGACCTTACTTGTGTATGTGCAAGTATACCAGTCAACTGCGTCTTGAATGAAAGAAAGATGCTCATCCAAATTAGGGAAAGTTACCACATGTATGGGTTTTACTGCCATCTCATGCCTTTCAAAATCCTAAATGGAGACTTAATTAAAATTAAAATGAAATGTAATGTTTGTTTGTTTGAATGTGGTGAGATAGGAGAAAGATCTCTCTATAGAGATAAGCTATATCTATCTACTGTATAAAAGATTTGACTTTAGCTGGCTTGTATGAGGCCCAAGCTTGAGGCTTTTTGATTGATTGATTTTATTGACTCTGGGAGATGACTCCACTGGGGATTAACTACAGGGAATTTGTGTTCTGTACAAAGCCCAGAATTGAGGCTGACTCTAGTTGGAGAGTGTTTATTTGATGGATTTTATTTGGTGTTCTGTACAAAGCCCAGAATTGTGGCTACTAGGGAAAACATTGTTTTCTGCCTTGTACAAAGCCCAAGGTTGTGGCTGACTGTTGAGGAAACTGAGTATGGATGACTCTATGGGGAAAAGATCCTAGAAGTTAGGAATCTTTGACACAGGAAATGTGGTTTATCTGCCTTGTACAAAGCCCAAGGTTGTGGCTACTTGATGATGAAGGACTCACTGGGGAGACTCTATTATCTGCCTTGTACAAAGCCCAAGGTTGTGGCTGACTTTTAATTGGGGAAGTTATTGTTTCATGCCTTGTATGAGGCCCAAGGTTGAGGCTGACTCTTTGGGGAGTTTTACTCTGCTGGAAGATTTATTTATTAAAAGACTGATTTTTTGGAGGCTAACCCTTTCCAGGGATTTTGACTCAGCTGGTGAAATTATCTTTTTTAAGAATGAATTTTTGGAGGCTAACCCTTTCCAGGGGTTTTGAAAGATAGCAGAAATATTATCTGATTGAGACTTCTTGTTTAAGGCCCAAGATTAAGGATGACACTGATTGAGGATAGATAACTATGGATCCTAGACTCTGCTAAGGAAATTAATGAAGATAAGGGTGACAGAGACTGTCCATGTCTCTCATTCCAAAAGGTGGACTCAATATGAGATTGAGAAAATCTTAGCTTGTTTAAAGTCTGGTTTAAAGTGGAAGAAACTCACCAGGATAGGCTAAAAGGTAACTAAAGACATGTTCCTATGTTTATAAGAAACCTGATGGGTCCTTGTATACAAGCTCAAGAGGAAGCTGGAAATGCTTTTAAGAAGCCTGTGGGTCCTTGTACAAAGCCCAAGAGGAGGCTAATCGAGGGTCCTTGATATAGCACAAGAGAAAGCTATGTGGTTTTGAACTTATTTTGGCTCTAAGCAAATGGGTAAGAGGTTTCACCAGGAATAATTCCTCTTTGGGTGGATGTGTCCTATTTTGGGTTCTAAGGCTTTTTCAAGATGTTTCACCGGGAATAATTCATCTTGAGGGTTTGAACTACAAATCTCTAATTAGGAAAGAGCCTTCACCGGGAAGACATTCTCAATCCTAGGCCATATTCCTATAATATATATATATATAGTTTAACTGTCCTAGGGTTTACACTCAAACGTAGTTCTAAACAATATATAACCAGTTCTATATTTGACAGTAATTTAAATAAAGACTGTAAATTGAAAGCTATAAAGCCTAACCTGGATGGAGTGGAGGCCTTTGAAGGAGTATGTACAAAGCCTTACCAGCAATTTTATTGATAACAGTTGAATATTTATTATAAACAGTTAAAGGTTTTTGAAAACAGGAGAAGTGAAGATGGACAAAGGTCACATAGGTATCTGAAGAATTTCACCGGGAATAATGCCCTTCAAATACCAGAAGAATGTTTTGAAAACAGAAAGAAGATTTTGTAAATACAGTTTTTGAAAACAAACTAAGAAAAGAAAAAGATGCTGGGACTTACACTCTATTAGAGGCCCAATACTTTATAGTACTGGTTATGAAAAACAGTTGAAAATGATTGGCAATTGAAATGATTATTGTTTTGTTGTCTGAAAACTTTGACCGTCCGGCTAATCGGAGATTTGAAAACAGTTTAAATTCTTGACAACAATCAACTTAACTAAGATAATGACAAAGTCTAATCTTGATTAAGACCTAAATGATTAGGGTTTTATCATAAAAATATTTACAAGAAATTTGGTTTTGAAAATCAAATGAAAATTATATTTTTTAAGGTATTAAAACATACTTAAAATTTGTGATTTTTAACCTAATTAAAAATATACTAATAATATATTTTTGTGATTTTTTGGTATATTCTAAAAATAGATATATTAAACGAGGAGTGTGTGAAAAATCAAGAGAAAATGATTTAAATTGATGGGTGATTTAATTATGTGAAGTTATAAAATAAAATGAAAGAAAATAGTGTTAAAAAAAAGGGTTTGGTCTTGCCAAGGGTTGAACCCACGCCCTATAGGTTACCAAACAAAACAGAAACCAACTGGGCCACGCGCGTGGCCTGTTTAGGAAAGGAACCCATATGATTATATGTGAAAGCAAGGCATTAAATGAGTTGGAAAAATAAAATGAACAAAAGGTCTGAGGGAGGGATCGAACCCCAGACCTAAGGCAAGGCAAGGCTTTTGGACGCGCGCTGTAACCATTGGGACACTACGATGAATTTGTAGATAACACGCCTACTATTCAAAATAAAATAAACTCGTTCCTGGGAAATTCAAAAAAATGGCGCCACCATCTTCATCTTCAACCTCAAGCTTCCATAACTTTTGAATTTGCTATCTCACTCGTTTCTCAACCAAACTCAAAGATATAAACATGGATTTTGCTCGTTTTTGAACAAGGATTATGATGGTATCCTTTAATTTCATTTATTTTCAGTGTAATTCAAAATTCGCACGCATGAACACTAAGAACCCTAAAATTGGAAATTAACATGAAATACTCTATATGCATGATATGATGCAATTGATTTAGGGTTAATGATCATTGAAGGTGCAGAAACCAACTGGTAACTTCATTTTTAATTTATCATGCGTGAATTATGGAGTTTGAAGTTCATGAAACTTACCTCAGAAATGGAGTTTGAGCTCTGATCAAAGTGTGCTACAGAGTTGTTGCAATGATCCAGATAGTGTTCCAGAGGTTTGGATCACCTCTAAAATTATTGGCTCTGGAACCATAAGTATTGGTAACTCTCCTTCCATAACTAATGTACTTCTTGTAGAAGGATTAACGCATAACTTATTGTCCATAAGTCAATTAAGTGACAATGGTTATGATATAATCTTCAATCAAAATTCTTGCAAGGTTGTAAGTCAGAAGGATGGCTCAATCCTATTTACAGGCAAGAGAAAGAACAACATCTATAAGATTGATCTTTCAGATCTTGAGAAGCAGAAGGTGACTTGCCTTATGTCTGTTTCTGAAGAGCAATGGGCCTGGCACAGAAGATTAGGACATGCTAGTTTGAGAAAGATTTCTCAGATTAACAAACTAAATCTGGTCAGAGGACTCCCAAATCTGAAATATAAATCAGATGCTCTTTGTGAAGCATGTTAGAAGGGCAAGTTCTCCAAACCTGCATTCAAATCCAAGAATGTTGTCTCTTCCTCAAGGCCATTAGAACGTCTGCACATTGATTTGTTTGGACCAGTCAAAACAGCATCTGTCAGAGGGAAGAAATATGGATTAGTCATCGTAGATGATTATAGCCGCTGGACATGGGTAAAGTTCTTAAAACACAAGGATGAGTCTCATTCAGTGTTCTTTGAATTCTGCACTCAGATCCAATCTGAGAAGGAGTGCAAAATCATAAAGGTCAGAAGTGATCATGGTGGCGAATTTGAGAACAGATTCTTTGAGGAGTTCTTCAAAGAAAATGGTATTGCCCATGATTTCTCTTTCCCTAGAACTCCACAGCAAAATGGAGTTGTAGAGCGAAAGAATAGGACTCTGCAAGAAATGGCCAGAACCATGATCAATGAGACCAATATGGCTAAGCACTTCTGGGCAGAAGCAATAAACACTGCATGTTATATTCAGAATAGAATCTCTATAAGACCTATTCTAAATAAGACTCCTTATGAATTGTGGAAGAACAGAAAGCCCAACATTTCATATTTTCATCCTTTTGGATGTGTGTGTTTTATTCTGAATACTAAAGATCATCTTGGTAAGTTTGATTCTAAGGCACAAAAATGTTTTCTTCTTGGATATTCTGAACGCTCTAAAGGCTACAGAGTATACAATACTGAAACATTGGTTATAGAAGAATCAATCAATATCAGGTTTGATGATAAGCTTGGTCTTGAAAAACCAAAGCAGTTTGAGAATTTTGCAGATATAGATATTGACATATCAGAAGCTGTAGAACCAAGAAGCAAAGCTCCAGAAGCTGAAAGTCTAAGAAGCAAAGAATCAGAAGATCAAGTTGCTGCATCTTTAGAGAATCTCAGAATTTCTAAAGAGCCAACAGTCAGAAGATCTTCTAGACTCACCTCTTCTCACTCAGAAGATGTGATTCTTGGAAAGAAAGATGATCCTATCAGAACTAGATCATTTGTAAAGAATGACAATCAGAAGCAGTGATCAGAATCAGAAGGTGTAATGTCTATTCAGTGCAACATAGCTGTCATCAAGAGAATTCTGATGGTGAACACGTGTATGTACGGTTGGTAAAAGCGTGAGTTAATCTGATGGGACACCGCCCAAGGTAACTGTGTTAAATCATTTCATTTACCACGATCTCTCATCTAACGTCACCCATCATTTAATGCAATTGATTTCATTTGATTCTGTAACTGTTCATTCTCATAACTTCATTTCTAAAGGCTACAGAGTATACAATACTGAAATGGAGTTTTAATTTATCATGCGTGAATTATGGAGTTTGAAGTTCATGAAACTTACCTCAGAAATGGAGTTTGAGCTCTGATCAAAGTGTGCTACAGAGTTGTTGCAATGATCCAGATAGCTTCAGTGATCCCTTAGGAAGGTGTTGAGATGCTTGGCTTGAATTGAAACTGCCCAGAACTCCTGGCTCGACCCCAACTGAAACAGCTCCAAGTGAGAGGTGAAGATGATGATTCTCCACGTACAGAAGTGTTCCAGAGGTTTGGATCACCTCTAAATGCCTCCCTTGATGTGTTTGAATACTTACTTTCAAAGGAAGAGCTTTGGTTTGAAGAATCCGAGTCTTCTTGCCAAAGAACCTTTGAAAAACCTAAGTATGAAGAGAGAAGAGAGAAAGCAAGAATTCGGTTGCTTTGGTGTGTCTAATTACTGAGGTATGCTCTCTTATTTAAAGGCAAAGAGTTCAGTGTGTTTGCAGAGAGTGAGCTTGCTTAGTGAGGTTAATTTGGTTTCTTGGTTATGAAGGAATTCAAAGAAATATCCAAAATGCAATGATGACAATTTGATTCCTCTTGATCCCAAGACCTAGACCTCGATTTAATCTGATCTTTAGGGATCATTTCTGATGCAGAGAAGCCTCTAATTGGCTTAGGAGAAGATTCCTTGATGATTCACCAATATTCCATTTTGTAATGATTACTTAATCACATGGCATTGAATTCTTGCAACTTGGCCAAAAATGATGAAATAATGCATTTGATTCCCCTAAATCCTTTCTGATATATCATGTACAAGAATGCATCAATTGGTAGAGGCATTGGTACAAAGTTTGCAAAATTCAAATTTGGACATGACCCATAATTTCACTTCAAATGCCCAAACTTTGATCAACCATATCTCTTAGCTCATAATGAATTTGAAGATGATTGAATACAATTTGAAAAGCCCTTGATATGTACTTCAATTCATTAGTTTGGTGTTTTCCCAAAATCCTTAGGGAAATTAGTGAAAAAGTCCCATAAAGTTTGAAGAAAACTAGGGTTTTCTTGCTAGTTTTGTGAAGGCACTCACTTTGAAGCTCCATATCTCTTCAATGGTTGATTTCTAGCCAAAAAATCATATGTGACAAATTTGTTCATTGGATCAAAATCTACAACTTTCATGTTGGAAGTTTTTTTCAGTTTGTAGTTGAAATTTTGAGATATTCCCTTCCAAAGTTTGGTAAAAACCACTTGAAAACACTTGGAAAATTTTCTAAGTATGAGAAGTCAAACTTTGACTTTTTGATTCTTGATTGATTTTCTTGATTTTCCTTGATCAAATGACTTCAAATATCATATATTGATGATTTAAAACTTCAAAAGTCATGGTTGACCAAAATTTCCAAAAAGTCAATGGTGATCTTGTACAGTCGACTTTTTCAGGTGAATCGCGTTTCTGGAGATTTCAAGTGAATTAAGCTATCCTCATCAAATGAATGATATGAATGGATCATATTGAGTTATTGGAGGATATTGAGTCATGCTTTAAGTTGTGGCATCATGTCCTGATTAAAAGTCAACTATCTTGGTGAATTAGGTCAAAAACCCTAATTGTCGACCAGATGAAATTGATGACTGTAGATCTTGAATTGAAGTGTAATGCCTTATGGATATTGTCATATGGATTATTTTAAGATGATTGAACCAATTGATAGGTGCCCTGGAGCTTTTTAGGGTTTCCCAAATGTGGTCCCTGATTTCAGTCTTTGATGGGCTCAAAACCCTAGATTGGTGAACTAAGCAACCTTGGCCTCGATGATTGAGTGTCTAATCAATCATAGGTGAATAAAATGATGTTTTTGAGTCCTATGATTGTATTAGAGACTAATCCTTCTATTGATTGATCCTTTGCCTGAGCTCTTTTGTTCTTGAGCATCCTCGACTGGGTATTAGACAAGCAAGTGACTGCTCTGACTACCTGTACTGAGTTTGATGAGGTACTTGGTGGTATGACATCTCATGGGGGGTCAAAATTAGGGTATGACACCCTATACCTGCAAGATGATCACACCATCGAATGGAAAAAACCCTGTTGAAGTTGAAAAGAATGATAAGTTTCCTAAGAAAACATGCACATTCGATGTAACTAAATGTGACAAAATATTTGATTTGCTTGTGAAAGATGGCCAAATGGTTTTGCCTCCCAATATTAAGATTCCTCCGTTAGAGCAACGTAAAAAGCGAGGCTACTGTAAATACCACAATTTCTTGGGCCACAAAACCTCACAATGTTTCCTTTTCAGGGATCTTATTCAGAATGCGATCAAGGAAGGGCGTCTGAAATTCGCAGACAAAGGAAAAAGCCAGATGAAGATAGACGCCAACCCCCTCAATATTGCTGATACAAATTACTCTTAGCCTTTCGAAATCAATATGGTGGACATGGTCGAAGTCGAAGCAAGAGGGATCATACGAGAAAGGGGAGATGTCCAAGTTGGAGAACAGGTTATTGATGGCCTGAAGGAGGATGTTACTTCTGAATTATCAGTCGAACCAAAGACTACTGAAGGTTTTGAAGGAGAGACAACTATGGCTAGTGAAGGCCTAAGGAAGAAATTTGAAGAAATGTGAATTACCCATAGCTCTATTTTATACGTCAACATGGTCAATCTGGACCATTCAACCCCAGAAATGGAAGAGGTTGAAAGTTGTTTGAAGAGAGAAGGAGTACACTCTCATCATTTCAAACCTGACGAAACACTGAAGGAATATCTCTGGAGATGTCACAAACAGAGTTCTGAGATGCTGTTATGCCCAAGGTGCAGTATACAAGTAAATCCGAGGGTAGCAGAAAATTATGAAAGGTGGCAACGTGCTAAGACACATAGTAATTGGAAGAAAGAAGGCGAATTATTGGGAGTGTAACCCAACCCTGGAGAAAGCCTGCTAGGTTTTCTTGTTCGCTGCCACAAAAGACGAAACTGAATGCTTGATATGCCCCAGATACGGGGCGGTTTACCATCGAAGGTTGGCTGAATCCTTCGAAAGAATTCCTTCCAATCAGAATTGGAATGCCCGCAGGGGCAATCCATACCTTTACATTTTTGACAAAAGAGGAATCCCAAGAAGACAGGATAGCCCACATCCAAAAGCAAGAAGAGTTACCTTCAAAGTACCATCAGAGATCTCAGAGCATAAATGGGTTCAAGTGGGACCAAAGAAAGACAAATGGAGGAACTTTGATAATGGAGGGAGAACGTCCTGGGCTTATTGAACGAAGTTTCTAGCCTCAGAAAGAGAAGCCGTTAGATTGGGAAACTATAGGGGTAAGAACCCTATGTCAAGGTCCCAATGGAGAAGGCATCAGAGGATGAAGAAGGCAGAAAAGGAGACAGCTTCAATTGAAATGGGATAATCCAGCAACGCAAGGACCTTCCCAAACGAAATTCATTCAACTAAACCTCCTGTGGGAAGAAGGCTATTCCCTGCTGGGGCAAGATGGATTATAATAAAGTTGAAGAAGAACAGAGGAGAGAGGATGATATACCTACTGATGATTTCGACTCTGATGAAGTTTCGTCTCTACACATGAACTCTTGCAATGTGGTATCAGTATTACCCAACGAGTACAACCAAGAAACAGAGGTTGACGAAGATGATGAGGTCAATGCAGCAGAAATGGCAAAACACAAACCTGTGTGTTACTATGTTCTCAATAGTGGCGCCATCGAAGAGCAAAATGCCTAGTTTGAACGACCACATCAAGGTATGAAAAATCACCTTAAGCCCCTCTATATTAGGGTCAAAATTGAACAGGTGGCAGTGAACAAAGTTCTGGTAGACAGAGGAGCAGTGGTGAATCTCATGCCTCAGTTTATGCTGAAAAAATTAGGAATGTTTGACACAGACGTGAAGCCTCATAACATGGTTCTGTCAAATATGAAGGAAAAATAGGGCATACTCTAGGAGTAATCCAAGTAGACTTAATTGTGGGATCGATTACGAGGCCTACCATGTTTATGGTGGTACCGGCGAAAGCTAACTACAATTTACTCCTTGGAAGAGAATGGATTCATGGTGTTGGGGCAATGCCTTCGATGATGCATCAGAGGGTATCTATTTGGAGAAAAGATGGCATAGTGGAAAATATAGAAGATGATCAGAGTTACTTCATGAATGAAGTAAACCAGGTAGATAAGGCGAACTTCGATAGAAATTTGGGAAATATAAGCCCATGTGCTCCAGCGGAAGATGCTTATTCTCCAAATAAGAATTCTTTGTACTTTTTGACTCTACAACCAAGAAGAAGAATCAGCAAGGATACGACCCTCGGGCTGGAACGAAGACGTTGATTATGTCTGAATCCTCATTCTTTGAAAAGATTTCGGCCTACATGGCTGAGAACAAAATAATAGCGGCTCTTATAGATGTTTTCAGATTGACTTTATGTTTGGTAAAAATAATTTAGCAGCAATATGATAAATATAATTATAACTTGTAAGAGAAAGTAGGTTGAAGTTCTATTTAATGGAAAAACATGTTGTGTTCAAATGTTTCAACAGTTGGAACAACATGTCGAAGACGATGTCGTGACATCGGAATTGAGCTGAGAGTTTGGATTCTGTTATAACAGAAACAGAATATTCCTAAAACATTGGATCCTATGAGGAGCTATATCTAAGGAGAACATTTAGGAAACTAAATGTGGAAGGATTTTATAGGAGAATCTGTTGCAAAAGTGTAACAACTTATTGTTGTTACTTGGAGCATATTTTATGGAGATATTTGTGGAGAATATCTTGGAGCTTATATTGTGGAGCAATTTTAGCAACAATTTGTTATGTCAGTTTGTCACGATTTAAAGGTCAAAAGAATCAAGTCAGAATATTGAAGATTATGCAATTTCTAATTATGGAGATAATTTAGGAAACTTATGATTGAAGACCTTTCTTTTAGCAGAAGAATTCTGCTGATTTGTAACAGCAGAGAAAGTTGTGATTGAAGGCCCAAGTCCAGTTGGGAATAGGTTATAAATAGGAAGCTTTGTAACCTAGTTTGTCAGCTAGCCGATTCTATTCAAAGATGTAACCATTAGGTTTAGCCATGTAAGTGAACCTCCCAGTTTGTGGGAAGGTCACTGATTTGTGCCTTGAAGCCTGTAGGCAAGAGGTTTATTTTACTCACTCAGAAGCTGTGAAGCAATGAGTGCAGTTTTGTTCTTGGAGGAAGCTTTGAAGCAACTTCAAGTTGTATTTATTTGTGTGCTTACATTGTTGGAAATTAGGCCGTCGATGCAGTGGCTGAGTTGTTGACTGCTAGACATCATTGTTATGATTGGGAGTGGAATGGATGTTAGAACAAAAGTTGTTCTGATCAATATTCTTAGTTTTGATGATAACAAGCATATGAATTTTGTATGAGATAATGTGGTACTCTAATACTATGCAATTTCCAATTCAGGAATTATATAAAGAGTATGCACAAAATCAGCGCAAGAAGCACTGACTGAGAAGGTTCAGCATGCAACATCAGAACATGGTCTGGCAAGACATCAGAAGATGGTCAAGCAGAATCAGAACATGGGTCTATGGAAGCATCAGAAGAACTGGAGATCAGAAGCAGAAGCACTGAAGTTCTCATGGTATCACGCTCAGAAGCTCTTCAAGGTCAGAAGACAAGAAGATGCTCTGCACCAAGCTGTTTGACTCTGATGATATTCAAACGTTGTTTACACAAACATCAGATCAGAAGCAAGTACTAGACTGGCAGGCTACGCTGACTGACAAAAGGAACGTTAGAAGCTATTAAAGGCAACGTCAGTAGACACAGCGGAAACGAGGCTCGAGGTAGTTGACAAAAGAGTGAAACATTAAATGCAATGTTGTACGGAATACGCAAAGCATTAAATGCTCCCAACGGTCATCTTCTCAAACGCCTATAAATATGAAGTTTTGATGAGAAGCAAAGGTTAACGAATTACAAACTCTGAACCAACTTGCAGAAACGCTGTTCAAATCAGAAGCTCTCAAACTTCATCATCAAGCTCACTACATTGCTGTTGTAATATCTTAGTGAGATTTAAGCTTAAACTTAAGAGAAAATCACAGTTGTGATAATATCTTAATAATAAGCATTGTAACTCTTAAAAGAATTTGTTTACATTAATTTGTAAGTTCTAGAGTGATCAGGTTGTTGATTAGTATACTCTAGCAAGTCTTAGAAGTTGTCTAAGCAGTTTGTTCCTAGAGTGATCAGGTTGTGATCAGGATACTCTAGAAGACTTAGCAGTTGGCTAAGTGGAAAACCATTGTAATCAAGTGTGATTAGTGGATTAAATCTTCAGGTGAGGTAAATCACTTCAAGGGGGTGGACTGGAGTAGTTTAGTTAACAACGAACCAGGATAAAAATCATTGTGCAAATTGTTTTTATCTTACAAGTTTTAAAGCTACACTTATTCAACCCCCCCCCCCTTTTCTAAGTGTTTTTCTATCCTTCAATTGGCATCATAGCACCGGTTCTAAGGTGGAAGCACTTAACCGTGTTTAGAAAAGATTCAGGAAGAGAAAAACGCTTCAGTAAAAGATGGCTGGTGAAATTCCAACAAACACACTTACATCTACATCTGGCTCTGCTGAGCAATACAATGGAAATGGTAACAATGGTTATACTAGACCACCAGTATTTGATGGTGAAAACTTTGAATACTGGAAAGATAAACTGGAAAGTTACTTCCTTGGTCTAGATTGTAACTTATGGGATCTTCTGGTGGATGGTTACAAACATCCAGTGAATGCTACTGGCGTAAGGCTTACAAGACAAGAAATGAATGATGATCAAAAGAAGCTTTTCAAAAATCATCATAAATGTAGGACTATTTTGCTGAATGCTATCTCTCATGCTGAGTATGAGAAGATATCTAACAGGGAAACTGCCCATGATATATATGAGTCATTGAAAATGACCCATGAAGGAAATGCTCAAGTCAAGGAGACCAAAGCTCTTGCTCTAATCCAGAAATATGAAGCCTTCAAGATGGAGGACGATGAAGATATTGAGAAGATGTTCTCAAGATTTCAAACTCTAACTGCTGGATTAAGAGTTCTGGACAAAGGTTACACCAAGGCTGATCATGTAAAGAAGATCATCAGAAGCTTACCCAGAAGATGGGGTCCAATGGTGACTGCATTCAAGATTGCAAAGAATCTGAATGAGGTTTCTTTGGAAGAGCTAATCAGTGCCTTGAGAAGCCATGAGATAGAGCTGGATGCAAATGAGCCTCAGAAGAAAGGTAAGTCTATTGCATTAAAATCTAATATTAAAAAATGCACTAACGCTTTTCAGGCTGAAGAAGTAGATTCTGAAGAATCAGAATCAGAAGAAGAAGAAGATGAACTGTCCATGATCTCTAGAAGGGTAAACCAACTCTGGAAGAGCAAACAAAGGAAGTTCAAAAGCTTCAGAAGTTCAAAGAAATTTGAACGAGGAGAATCTTCTGGTGGCAGAAGATCTGACAAGAAGAAGTTCGTCTGCTATGAGTGCAATGAGCCTGGACACTTCAAGAATGAATGTTCAAAACTTCAGAAGGAGAATCCCAAGAAGAAGTTTCATAAGAAGAAAGGTCTTATGGCAACATGGGATGATTCTGAATCAGAATCAGAATCAGACTCTGAAGGAGAGCAAGCCAACTTTGCACTGATGGCCACTGTGGATGATGGATCAGAATCTACATCAGAATCAGATTCTGAAGAGGTATTTTCTGAACTATCTAGAGATGAGTTAGTTTCCAGTTTGACTGAACTTCTGGAACTCAAGGCTCATCTTAGTATCAAATACAAAAAGCTGAAAAAGCAATTTGAATTTGAAACTAAGAAGCTGGAAGTGGAAAATTCTGAACTGAAGGAAAAAGTTTTAAAATTATCCAAAGATAGTGGATCTCCTTCTGAATCAGAAAAATCCATTCCTAGTCTCAATCATATTCTGAAAGAATATGACTCGAGCTTCAGAAAGTTCCTATCTAGAAGTATTGGCAGAAGTCATCTTGCTTCTATTATATATGGTGTCTCTGGAAACAAGAGGTTTGGTTTTGGCTATGAGGGTGATACCTCACATAAATTTGAACCTGTTGATGATTTGAAAATCACATACAAGCCATTGTATGATCAGTTCAAATATGGCCATGCACATGATATTAGGCTCACTTCACATGCACAGAGTTTTAACACTGTACACACCAAGAAGCATGTGACACAACCTAAGAAATATCATGATGTCAAACCTAAAGAATATCATGTTGTTCCTCCTGTTAACTATTATGCTAAACCCAAGTTCAATCAGAACTTGAGAAAGACTAACAAGAAAGGACCCAAGAAATTGTGGGTACCTAAGGAGAAGATAATTTCTGTTGCAGATATCCTTAGCTGCAAAGAGGACAAAGCACAAAATGTCATGGTACCTGGACTCTGGGTGCTCACGACACATGACGGGAAGAAGGTTTATGTTCCAAGACCTGGTGCTTAAATCTTGTGGAGAAGTCAAGTTTGGAGGAGATCAGAAGGGCAAAATTATTGGCTCTGGAACCATAAGTATTGGTAACTCTCCTTCCATAACTAATGTACTTCTTGTAGAAGGATTAACGCATAACTTATTGTCCATAAGTCAATTAAGTGACAATGGTTATGATATAATCTTCAATCAAAATTCTTGCAAGGTTGTAAGTCAGAAGGATGGCTCAATCCTATTTACAGGCAAGAGAAAGAACAACATCTATAAGATTGATCTTTCAGATCTTGAGAAGCAGAAGGTGACTTGCCTTATGTCTGTTTCTGAAGAGCAATGGGCCTGGCACAGAAGATTAGGACATGCTAGTTTGAGAAAGATTTCTCAGATTAACAAACTAAATCTGGTCAGAGGACTCCCAAATCTGAAATGTAAATCAGATGCTCTTTGTGAAGCATGTTAGAAGGGCAAGTTCTCCAAACCTGCATTCAAATCCAAGAATGTTGTCTCTTCCTCAAGGCCATTAGAACGTCTGCACATTGATTTGCTTGGACCAGTCAAAACAGCATCTGTCAGAGGGAAGAAATATGGATTAGTCATCGTAGATGATTATAGCCGCTGGACATGGGTAAAGTTCTTAAAACGCAAGGATGAGTCTCATTCAGTGTTCTTTGAATTCTGCACTCAGATCCAATCTGAGAAGGAGTGCAAAATCATAAAGGTCAGAAGTGATCATGGTGGCGAATTTGAGAACAGATTCTTTGAGGAGTTCTTCAAAGAAAATGGTATTGCCCATGATTTCTCTTGCCCTAGAACTCCACAGCAAAATGGAGTTGTAGAGCGAAAGAATAGGACTCTGCAAGAAATGGCCAGAACCATGATCAATGAGACCAATATGGCTAAGCACTTCTGGGCAGAAGCAATAAACACTGCATGTTATATTCAGAATAGAATCTCTATAAGACCTATTCTAAATAAGACTCCTTATGAATTGTGGAAGAACAGAAAGCCCAACATTTCATATTTTCATCCTTTTGGATGTGTGTGTTTTATTCTGAATACTAAAGATCATCTTGGTAAGTTTGATTCTAAGGCACAAAAATGTTTTCTTCTTGGATATTCTGAACGCTCTAAAGGCTACAGAGTATACAATACTGAAACATTGGTTATAGAAGAATCAATCAATATCAGGTTTGATGATAAGCTTGGTCTTGAAAAACCAAAGCAGTTTGAGAATTTTGCAGATATAGATATTGACATATCAGAAGCTGTAGAACCAAGAAGCAAAGCTCCAGAAGCTGAAAGTCTAAGAAGCAAAGAATCAGAAGATCAAGTTGCTGCATCTTTAGAGAATCTCAGAATTTCTGAAGAGCCAACAGTCAGAAGATCTTCTAGACTCACCTCTGCTCACTCAGAAGATGTGATTCTTGGAAAGAAAGATGATCCTATCAGAACTAGATCATTTGTAAAGAATGACAATCAGAAGCAGTGATCAGAATCAGAAGGTGTAATGTCTATTCAGTGCAACATAGCTGTCATCAAGAGAATTCTGATGGTGAACACGTGTATGTACGGTTGGTAAAAGCGTGAGTTAATCTGATGGGACACCGCCCTAGGTAACTGTGTTAAATCATTTCATTTACCACGATCTCTCATCTAACGTCACTCATCATTTAATGCAATTGATTTCATTTGATTCTGTAACTGTTCATTCTCATAACTTCATTGCATTCATTTTCAAATCCGTCTCTATAAATACATTTCAAATCATAACGTTTATCTTTTTCGCTCCCATTCTCTCTTTCTTCTTGCATGCATTTTTGCAACCTTTTCAGTCTCTTCTCAAACCCTAAGCACAAACCCAGATCTTGTTCTTCTAATTTCTGTTCTGTTTCAATGGCCCCTTCATCATCTCACAATGTTGGCTCATCTGTCCCTCTTCATCTTCAAGAAGAAGAAAATCAGCAAATCACTCTGGTTGTTGCCTGCTCTATTCCTAAGAAGGATTTGGAAGTTATCTGTGAACTAATGGTAGCTTTTGATAGCATCGAAGAACATGAATATCATCTCAAAGAAGATATCATTTTTCAAGGATGGACTTCATTGTTTGCTGAGTTCTGTGGACCGGTCTACCCAGATCTTGTTAAGGAATTTTGGGTGCATGCAGTTGTTGCCCCTAAATCCATTCTGTCTTTCATCCATGGGAAGTTTGTGGTAGTTACTGAGAACATTCTGAGAATGATGTTCGATCTAATAAACCCTGAGGGTGCTTATGAAATTGATCAAAGGGCTGATTGGGATGATGTGTTGTCTACCCTTTACACATACGTCAAGAAGACAAAGCATGTCAAGGACATGAAAGACCTCTACAAAATCTGGACCAAGATTCTTCTGGGGTGTTTCTATCACAGGAAAGGAACACATGCTGCAGATTTCGTCAACAATGAGCAGAAATACATTCTGTATTGCATTGCCACTAAGAAGAAGGTTGATTTTATCTACATAATCTTCAATCACATGTGGAATGCTGTGAGGGATTCCAGAAATTCCTTCAGAGTGAAAAATTGTACTATCATTCCTTTTGGAAGAATCATTACAAACCTTCTGGTTCACTCCAAGATTGTTGAGAACCTGGAAGCTGAAGGTACTATCAAAGACCTTGTCGTTACCACTGGAAGTTGCTTGAATGCTCTCACTTTGAGAAAGATGAAGGTTATTGATACTATCATCAAGACCCCTCAACCTCTTCCTGGAACAAGAAGCAGAAGAGATCCTATTCTTGCTAACTTTGAAACCTTCTTCAGAAGTGAGGTGCCAGAAGTCAGAGCTAGATATCTGAAGTCACTCAAAGAAGATGAAGGAGTAAAAGATCAAGAAAAAGGTGCTCCTGCTAAAGGAGGTCACAGGAAAACTTCTACTTCTAGGGCTGCTGCCTCAGAAGATGTTTCAGAAGCTGTTCCTGAAACTGCTGTGAAGAAGGAAAGAAGGACCAAAAGAAAATTTGATCATCCTTCTGATAATCAGGTGAAGGTAGTTCAGAATGTAGCTGCTGCTACTGTTGAAAAAGTTGTTCCAGAAGAAGTTATTGCTAAAGTTGTTCAGGCTGTTTCAATTGACTTTGAAAAGAATAAGAAGGAGGCTGCTGAGAAGAAGAAGAAGAAGTCGAATAAAAATGTTGAAAAAGTTAAAACTATTGAGAAGAAGAAGATCAGAAAAAGGAAGCTGATAATAAATGACTCCGATGAAGAAGAGGTTGTTCAAGAAGTTGTGAATCAGCATGCTAAAATCTCTCAAGGACCAACAACTCAAGCAGTTGAAGGTCAGAAGGTTGCTGTTAATGAGAAGGAAGCTCTGGAATCTGCCAGAAGGAGAGAAATCTCTCGTGGTAAAGCAAAGATTGTTGAAGAGCAGAAGAGTAAGAAGCAGAAGAAGCTTGAGGCTGTGTTCGAAGCTGTTCAGAAGGTATCCAAAGGTATACATCTCTCTGAACCTGATTTTGTTCCTACTTTTCATTCAGAAGTTGCACCAATAGCTGTTGCCCAAACCCCTGAACCAGATAAAGCCCTATCAGAATCACCCATCAAAATCCACGTTCTTACACCTCCCACTTCTCCTGTAACCAAAATCCTTACTCCTCCTCCTTCACCCACTCCAGATGCTCCCATTCCTTCTCCTCCTCCCTCAATCAACCTTGCTTCTGACCAGGCCCTTGATAATCCTGTCCTTGATATACCACCCCTACAAACTCTCTTTCCACCTCACACAAATATATCCACTTCTCAACCTCCTCCCCATGCCAACTATGAACCCATTCCTTCCACCTCTCAAAACAACCCATGTGTTTCTGATCTTCCAGACTCTGCATCACATGAGCAATTGCTCCGTGATTGCAACTACACTCCCAAGCCTCGTCCTGAAGCTGAAATGGTAGTGTTAGATTCTAAGAACGAAGCAGAATCATCCTTTAGGTTGGATAGAGAACCTCAACCCTATTCTATCCCTAACCCTGACTCTCCAATAACCAAAATAAAATACCGCCAGGAATACCCTATTGGTCTAATTTTTGAATTGGTAAAGAGGAATCTCAGAAGAGTCTTTGACACTCTCAGAATCGCTGAAAGTGCTGGCCTGAATGATGTTGCTATGCGAAAGTTCTGGAGAATCTTCCGAAGAAAAGCTGATGCTTGTTTTGAAGAACTTCAGGAAGTTTGTGTAGAAGCTGCTCCACGGCCTTGTGGTATTCTGAGAAGTTATAAAGACTTCTGGTTCGCTCGTCTCGGAGGAAGATATATCCTTGAGGAGAAGCTGTTCACTGATGAGCTGGAAGAAGCAAGAATTGCTGCTGCAATGGAAGCTAACCCTTGTAGGGAGATTGTGGTCTGGAGACCTCAATATCCTGTTCTGCTCGGAGACTTCAGGACTCTCTTTGAATTTCTGAGGGAAAACCCTTCTGAGGGAGACCCAAGCTTGGTCATTCCAGAAGTTATTGACCCACCAGAAGTTGAAGGTCCTTCTGCTCCTAGGAATCTTGCTGCCATTCTTCAGGCACTTGAGAATGGAGATTCTGAGGTTCCTGCTGCAGAGTATGGAGATGCTTCTATGGAAGAAGCAGATGCTGAAGATAATGTTGCTGAAACCATTCCTGTTGAGGAAAATCCTGCAAATGATCTGACTATGGAAGCTACGGATCAGAATGCCATCCCTCTGGAAAGAAGTTGTGAAGCTTCTTCTGATGAACCTTCTCGTCTTGCAAGGACTTTGGAAGTCATTCAGAAGAACCAGGATGAGCAAAGATCTATCAACGCTGAGTTTCGTGCTTTCATGGAAAGGCAGAATGAGAGCAACAATGGGATTCATGATATGCTGGCCAAGATCATGTCAAAGCTAGGGTCATCTTAGTCATTGAGTCTTTGATTGTTTTCTTTTGTTTTGCTGCATCTGTTTTGTTTTTCTCTGCATCTTCCCTTGCCCCTTCCTCTTGTACTTCTTAACCTTTTCTCCGTGCTTAATGAAAATTATCCTTTTTCTTCTATGTGTTTGTCTTGTTTTTCATCTGAATATTTTATGTTTTTGATGTTATGACAAAAAGGGGGAGAAAAATGTGATAAATGATCTGATTTATGTTATCAGTTGCTGGGAGAAAGGCTCCATATTTCTAACAGAACTTGCAAAGTTCTATGTTTTTGAGTGTTGTCTTGCAGGAATTTAAGATCCTCTTTTAAAGCTCAACATGAGAAGAAAAGAGATGAGGAAAAGCAATTCTATAAAGAATCAAGCTCATGGAAATTGAAGCAAGTTGAGTGCTATAAAGCTTCAAAAATCAGAAGGAAGAAGAAAGAATGTTCTGATATTCTGATATGTTCTGATATTCTGATGATAGAATATACTTTCATTCTTATTCTTTATATGTTTTGATGCATGTTTTAGTTACAAAATATGCTCTGAAACATTTTATGTTTGTGTGCTCTAATACATAATTATATGTTATGATACATATTTTATGTTCTGATTCATTCATGCTGACTTTTGTCGTTTAGTTTGCTCTGTAACATTTCAGGATGTAGAGATGCTCTGATGATGCTCTGGTACATTCAATAATGTTCTGATACAATCTAGCATGCAATGACTCAAGAAGAAATTCAAGCTCTGAAGCTGTCTAATGGAAGCAAGAATCAAAAGCTATGAATATTCTGAAGATCTAGGAAATTCAAGTTCTGAAGCTGTCCTATGGAAGCAAGAATCAGAAGCTGCGAATGTTCTGAAGATCTAAGCATATGTGAAAGTCTCTACTGAAATACTCAGGGAAGTCTTTTATTTATAAAAATTCCTCTAGTATTTATTTCAGGGGGAGATTGTTAATCTCAGGGGGAGACATATTCACACATTGTCTATATGCTTGTGCTATAGCTGTGTAATTGTCTCTAGCCGTCTGATATTCTGATCGCAAATTCATATCATTTATGTATGTTTTTGTCATCATCAAAAAGGGGGAGATTGTTAGAACAAGATTTGTTCTGATCAATATTCTTAGTTTTGATGATAACAAGCATATGAATTTTGTATGAGATAATGTGGTACTCTAATACTATGCAATTTCCATTTCAGGAATTATATAAAGAGTATGCACAAAATCAGCGCAAGAAGCACTGACTCAGAAGGTTCAGCATGCAACATCAGAACATGGTCTGGCAAGACATCAGAAGATGGTCAAGCAGAATCAGAACATGGGTCTATGGAAGCATCAGAAGAACTGGAGATCAGAAGCAGAAGCACTGAAGTTCTCATGGTATCACGCTCAGAAGCTCTTCAAGGTCAGAAGACAAGAAGATGCTCTGCACCAAGCTGTTTGACTCTGATGATATTCAAACGTTGTTTACACAAACATCAGATCAGAAGTAAGTACTAGACTGGCAGGCTACGCTGACTGACAAAAGGAACGTTAGAAGCTATTAAAGGCAACGTCAGTAGACACAGCGGAAACAAGGCTCGAGGTAGTTGACAAAAGAGTGAAACATTAAATGCAATGTTGTACGGAATACGCAAAGCATTAAATGCTCCCAACGGTCATCTTCTCAAACGCCTATAAATATGAAGTTCTGATGAGAAGCAAAGGTTAACGAATTACAAACTCTGAACCAACTTGCAGAAACGCTGTTCAAATCAAAATCTCTCAAACTTCATCATCAAGCTCACTACATTGCTGTTGTAATATCTTAGTGAGATTTAAGCTTAAACTTAAGAGAAAATCACAGTTGTGATAATAGCTTTATAAGAAGCATTGTAACTCTTAAAAGAATTTGTTTACATTAATTTGTAAGTTCTAGAGTGATCAGGTTGTTGATCAGTATACTCTAGCAAGTCTTAGAAGTTGTCTAAGCAGTTTGTTCCTAGAGTGATCAGGTTGTGATCAGGATACTCTAGAAGACTTAGCAGTTGGCTAAGTGGAAAACCATTGTAATCAAGTGTGGTTAGTGGATTAAATCCTCAGGTGAGGTAAATCACTTCAAGGGGGTGGACTGGAGTAGTTTAGTTAACAACGAACCAGGATAAAAATCATTGTGCAAATTGTTTTTATCTTACAAGTTTTAAAGCTACACTTATTCAAACCCCCCCCCCTTTCTAAGTCTTTTTCTATCCTTCAATGGAGATATTCCATATCTAGGGAGAACCTAGGTAGAGGGGTCATTGGGTAGTGATTAAGTGAGGAGTGGTAAACTCGGAGTTTAGCTCTGAATTGATACTGCTAATAGTGGACTTCATCCTTGGCTTGGTATGCCTCTAGAGTAGGTTGATTGAACCGAACTGGGTGAACAATTCTGTTGTGTTCTTTATTTTTTGCACTGTGTTATTTGTACTCCTACCTTGTCTGTTTTATAATGTCAGATCAGATGTCAAGACATCCTTATATGACATCTGAGTTATGTCTTACCAGAATTTCAATTGGTATCAGAGCAGGCATCCTGTCTGTTTCTGGATGAGATCCATGAGGGATACTTTCTGGTTGTATACAAGTTAGAAGAGTTTGAACAAGGAGTGTTCATATTGTATGGTCCCTTGAAGTGTAGGATGGACCTATTTGTGAAAGACTAGACCAACCTGACCAGAGCCGTTGTACCTTCTTGATGAAAGAAGATAATGATGCTTGGACAAGAAGATTATATTCAAAAACTTCGTGCGGGAGTAAGGATTTTGGATTGCATTGTTCAATCATTATACACAGAAGAGTATTATCAAAAGCTTCATGCAGGAGTGAGGACTCTGATAAGGTAACCTTTGTAATTAAGGTTTATGATCCGGATTTGATGTTTGAAGTAGGGTCTAGAATGTTGCTTGATGGACAAGCAAGCATATTGTAGGGTTGATTTACTTTCAATCCGTGGATGTCATGCTTACAATTAAATTATGGAGTAAGCAGTGTGTGAATTCTGCTGAAGTATGGTTATTTTCCGCTGCATAGCCTCTGGTGCAACCCCTATTGTAAAAGAAAGATTCTAAGGTTATTTATATTCAAGTGTCAAAGATACTTGAACAATCTCTCAAGTCCACTCATAATGGCATGGTTTATTAGAGCTGATGAATGTCAACTGATCAATGATATTCATAATCATCTGCAAGTGTGAACCTTGAAGCGTTTCAAGGCAGAAGTGTTCCTAGAAGGAGGAACAGATGTTCTACTGGATGTTGGGATATTAGTACTGGTATGCAGCTACCAGTTGAAGAACAGATGTTTTGGTGCTAAACTAATGCAGGGTGAGTACATTGGTTTGGAGCCTACTCCTGATCTGGAAGAGGAGACATCTGATTATAAGTTGATCAAGACACGATCAACATGTACTTCTACTCCAAATCTTAATTTATGGGAGTTTAGAAGTAAAAGCTCAGTGCTAAAGAAGACTCATGAAGGTATTATTTTCTGATCCTTTATGTTTAAATCAAGATGAGCTTATATCTGGTATCTTCTGCTGATCAAAGGAACCAGATATGTGGATTTTCATTCATAACCATAGAGCAGTTTTGGATCTGAATACTGTGTCTCAACCACAGTGAAATATGGTCATGAATGTTGACTGCCCTAGTTGTTATCCATAAAGGGTAGTGTTATTTAGAATTAAGGAAGTCAGAAAGGCTCAGAAGAATCTGACTAATTCAGTGTTATGTCATAACTGAGTCTGTTCCAGAAACCTAAATGAGGGAATCTCCTCTATAGGTACAGACTATGGCATCCATTATCTGAAAATCAGAATGAAAGTCTTAAGAAAAGCTTATTGAGATGTTGGCTATTCTATTCCTTGATATGTCTGGATGTTGCTGATAATTACACTCTATTGTTTCCACTCCAAGTGCTATGAATTGGATGTTAGAGATGTTAACCAAGAACCATGAAGGATGATGTCATATCAAATGTTACAACATCATCTCAAGGTCTTCAGTTATTTAGTATTTTATTGCCGAGAGGAAAGTATATAAGTGTGAAGAGGTAATCAGTCAGACTGATCTAGTGTGAGTAGTCAATTCTAACAGACTAACTGATAGGTACTTTGACGGGAGACTTAGTACTTATTAGATGTGCATCCTGAATGCAAGATTCTTATACTCTGTCGGGAGCTGAGTATTTGTATGAAGAATTCAAGGACTAGTGTGAACTAAATGTTAATGTTCACTATTATCTTCACAAGTTTAGGAAGGTTGGCAATGGTATCTGGTGAAGCATACAGTTACTGTTAAATATCTTGATGGGAGCTGGATATTTGCAATAACTGTATGAAGAGAAGAAGTATGTGATGAAGAAAAAGCTCTACATGAAAATACATCATCACTACTATTGAAGACACCAAAGAGATAAGGTTCAGACTTATCTGCTGAAAATTGATTTATGGTTATACAATTATAGTTTCTTCTACTTCAAGTTGCAGAGTGTGGCAATATGAATCTTGTGTAGCAAGCAAACTGAAGATTCTAAATTTGGAAACTGTGACAATTCTAAATGAAGGGTGCTTCAAGGACGAACATCAAAGATGTCCTAAATTTGTATATTTCAGGGGGAGTAAGAGAGTATGAAGATCAGCAAGGACAATGTTATTTTGCTTCTAATCAAATGGAAAGTCTCTCAAAGACTAATCTTTAAGCCAGAAGAACAATGTCATACAAGATGTCAGAACATAACTCAAGACGTGTTTTATCCTTGAAAACCAGCAAGGATCATTCTTTGGATTATCATCTAAAAATATGTATTGATGGTGTATATCACTTGTTTTCATAGAGTGCATGTTCCAACCATTGCACAAGTCCACCTGATGCAGTTCTTCTTCAAATAACATCTCTTGATCAAGACATTTGTTAAAATCTAGGTATGTTGTTTAAATTGCTCAGGTTTCTAGAGTCAGTTTTGTTTCATTTTTTTGGAGTCTCTCATGTTCTTCTTTCGGATATGAGTTAAGTCTAGAGTCTAGGTTATGTTTGTCAACTTGTGGCAAACATAGGGACTAAGGGTAGTGTTCAGACATTGTTAAGTCTGAGGTCATTATTTGCAGTTGTTTTGTAAAGATTTTTTTTAATTTTAGAGTCTTGTTTCGAGTCATGAACACAAATTGTTTCTTGTGTTCTAAGTCATTCTATAGAGGTCTGTTGTCTCTATGGATAGTCCAAGTTATTGAATCATTCTAAAGTCATGAACACTAACTGTCTTGTGTTTTAAATTATCCAAAATAGAGGTCTGGTTCTCTATGTCTGTAAATGGATTATCCAAGTGTTTAAATTTTCGTTAGTGAGTATCCTCTTATGCTCTAAAAGAGGATGTTGTGTAAATTTGTGTTGTAGCATAGTTCTCAGTTTGAGGGGGGCATTTTGTATTTTCTTCTTCATGTGCTTTTGTCTTATTTTGGCTAAAAAGGGGGAGAAGTGGTTATGTTATGTTATCTCTGAAGAGCAACTTTTAAGGGGAAGAAACTTTGTGTGATCTGTGGGATCCTTAAAAGAAAGAGAGAACATTGGAGTTGGACTTGCCAGAAAGATGTCCTAGTATGATGTTTCAACATCATAAAAGAAGACTGAAGACTGTCACTTGTAAAGTTTGAAATATCATAAACAGTGACTACTGAAGACTTCTAAATTGCTGCTATTGAATTGTAATGTTTAAACCCTTGTATTTTTTATCCTTCTGTAATACAAAGGTTATGTAAATTAGTTTTAGCCAAAATAAGCCAAAGGGGGAGATTGTAGATGTTTTCAGATTGGCTTTATGTTTGGTAAAACTAATTTAGCAGCAATATGATAAATAGAATTATAACTTGTAAGAGAAAGCAGGTTGAAGTTCTATTTAATGGAAAAACATGTTGTGTTGAAATGTTTCAACAACTGGAACAACATGTCGAAGACGATGTCGTGACATCGGAATTGAGCTGACAGTTTGGATTCTGTTATAACAGAAACAGAATATTCCTAAAATATTGGATCCTATGAGGAGCTATATCTAAGGAGAACATTTAGGAAACTAAATATGGAAAGATTTTATAGGAGAATTTGTTGCAAAAGTGTAACAACTTATTGTTGTTACTTGGAGCATATTTTATGGAGATATTTGTGGAGAATATCTTGGAGCTTATATTGTGGAGCAATTTTAGCAACAGTTTGTTATGTCAGTTTGTCACGATTTAAAGGTCAAAAGAATCAAGTCAGAATATTGAAGATTATGCAGTTTCTAGTTATGGAGATAATTTAGGAAACTTATGATTGAAGACCTTTCTTTTAGCAGAAGAATTCTGCTGATTTGTAATAGCAGAGAAAGCTGTGATTGAAGGCCCAAGTCCAGTTGGGAATAGGTTATAAATAGGAAGCTTTGTAACCTAGTTTGTCAGATAGCCGATTCTATTCAAAGATGTAACCATTATGGTTAGCCATGTAAGTGAACCTCCCAGTTTGTGGGAAGGTCACTGATTTGTGTCTTGAAGCCTGTAGGCAAGAGGTTTATTTTACTCACTCAGAAGCTGTGAAGCAATGAGTGTAGTTTTTTTCTTGGAGGAAGCTTTGAAGCAACTTCAAGTTGTAATTATTTGTGTTCTTAGATTATTGGAAATTAGGCCGTCGATGCAGTGGCTGAGTTGTTGACTGCTAGACATCATTATTATGATTGGGAGTGGAATGGAGATATTCCATATCTAGGGAGAACCTAGGTAGAGGGGTCATTGGGTAGTGATTAAGTGAGGAGTTGTAAACTGGGAGTTTAGCTCTGAATTTCTACTGCTAATAGTGGACTTCATCCCTGGCTTGGTATGCCCCCAGAGTAGGTTGATTGAACCGAAGTGGGGGAACAATTCTGTTATGTTCTTTATTTTCTGCACTATGTTATTTGTACTCCTACCTTGTCTGTTTTATAATGTCAGATCAGATGTCAAGACATCCTTATATGACATCTGAGTTCTGTTTTACCAGAATTTCAGCTCTCGAAGCCGAAATTATTGATATGGATGTTGGGGCCAAGAGCATGGAATTTATTAATACAGGATGGGAGGCAAACACTGTACTTAAGCCTCCTGAGGAATAAGTACACGAAGAAACAATAGACCAAAGGCTAGATGCTATCTATGACGATGATCCTTTGGGATTCGAGAAAGATCCAGGATCATCAAGCGCAAAAATGTTAGCACAGGACCCATTAGAAGAGATTGATCTCGGAGATGGAGCCACAAAGAGAGTTACGTACATTAGCGCTAAACTGGACCCCAAGATGAAAAACAGGTTACTAGAATTATTAAAATAAAATAAAGATTGTTTTGCTTGGGACTATGATGAGATGCCTGGTTTAAAGAGAGATTTGGTCGAATTAAAACTGCCTATTAAGGATGGCAAGAAGCCCATCAAGCAGACACCAAGGAGATTCTCTCCAGAAATCCTTTCGAAGATTAAAAAGGAGGTCGAAAGACTCCTTCGCTACAATTTCATTCGGACCACCAGGTATGTTGAATGGATTGCAAATATAGTTCCAGTTATTAAGAAAAATGGTTCTTTAAGAGTTTGCGTAGATTTTCGTGATCTAAATGCAGCAACTCCTAAAGATGAATACCCAATGCCCGTGGCAGAAATGCTAGTTGACTCAGGAGCAGGATATGAGTATCTTAGCATGCTTGATGGTTATTCCGGGTATAACCAAATCTTCATTGCAGAAGAGGATGTTTCCAAAATAGCCTTTCGTTGCCCAGTAGCAATAGGCACTTACGAATTATTCATTATGCCTTTTGGTTTTAAGAACGCTGGGGCAACATACCAACAGGCAATGAATTCTATTTTTCATGATTACATCGAAACCTTCATGCAGGTTTATATAGATGACATAGTCATAAAGTCTATATCAGAAGAAGATCATCTAACCCATCTGAGCCAATCGTTCAAAAGAATGAGAAAGCATGGCTTAAAGATGAACTCTCTTAAATGTGCATTCTGTGTGCAGGCTGTGGTCCACAAAAAGGGGATAGAGATTAATTAGAATAAAACAAAGGCTATCATGGAGACCAAAACACCGTCAAATAAGAAAGAGTTGCAATCTTTATTAGGGAAGATAAACTTTCTGAGGAGATTCATTTCAAATTTAAGCGGTCGAATCCAAGCCTTTTCTCCTCTTTTGCATCTGAAGCATGGAAATTTTGAGTGGATAAGTGAACATCAAGAGGCATTCAAAAAGATAAAGCAGTATCTGATGAACCACCTATCTTGTCACCACCAAGTGGAAAGAAGCCTATGAGACTGTATATATCAGCTTCAGACACTTCTATAGGTAGTATGTTAGCGCAAGAAGATGAAAATGGCATCGAGAGGGCTATATATTACCTAAGTAGGATGTTAAATGATGCAGAAACTAGATACACTTTGATAGAGAAGTTGTGTCTATGTTTACCTTTTTCATGTACTAAACTCAAGTATTATATAAAGCCGATAGACTTATATGCCTCCTCTCATTTGATGTTATCAAGTACATGTTATCTAAGCCAATAATGCACAGTCGAATTGGTAAATGGGCTCTAGCCCTAACTGAGTACTCTTTAGACTTCATGACTTTAAAAGCTATGAAGGGGCAAGTAGTCTCAGATTTTATAGTAGATCACGCAGTGGTTGAGACTCCTCAACTCCTAGTTGAGTTGAAGCCTCAGAGATTATTTTTCAACGGTTCCACCCATAAAGAGGGAAGTGGAGTTGGGATTCTATTGATTTCACCTGATGGAATTCCAATAAAACTTAAGCATATAATCGAAGGACCTTCATGCTCTAACAATGAGGCAGAATACGAAGCCTTGATAGCAGGACTTGAAGACTTGTTAGAATTGGGGGCAACTAGGGTCAAAATTAAGGGCGACTCAAAACTAGTAATCAAGGCTATTGGTTGAAGTAAGAGGGAAAGCAAAGGCAACCGGGCTATCTCCAAGTGACTTGGAGAGAAATTGTTAGGGTTATGCTAATGAAGAAGAATTCGAAGTATTGGCCATTGATGCTCTAACAAACACAGATTGGAGAGTTCCAATTATAGAATATCTTAAAGATCCTTCGTTGAACACGGACAGGAAACCAAGTATAGAGCTTTTTCGTACGTTTTGATGGGAAACGAGCTATTCAAGAAAACGCCTAAAGGCATTTTATTAAAATGTTTGGGTGAGAACGAAGCGTACTTGACATTATCTAACGTTCATAGTGGAACACGCAGGGCACATCAAGCAGGCCATAAAATGAAATGGTTGCTTTTCAGATATGGAATGTATTGGCCCACCATGCTGAAGGATTGTATAGAGTTTTCTAAAGGTTGTCAAGAATGTCAAATACATGCAGGAATTCAACATGCTCCTGCAAGTGAGCTCCACGCAATTATCAAGCCATGGCCGTTTAGAGGTTGGGCTTTAGATTTAATTGGCGAGATTCGACCTGCCTCATCTAAAGGACAGAACTACATTCTTGTTGGAATCGACTATTTTACTAAATGGATCGAAGCAGTGCCTTTGATAAATATAGATCAAGAAACGGTCATAGAATTTATTCAAAGAAAAATATTATATAGATTTGGAATCCCATAAACTATAACAACAGATCAAGGATCAGTATTTACTGGTCGAAAGATGCAAGAATTCTCAAAAGAAATGGGATTTAAGTTGCTTACATCCACGTCTTACTATGCCCAAGCTAACGGACAAGTCGAAGCAGCAAATAAAGTAATCATTAGTTTAATAAAGAAGCATGTAGGAGCGAAACCAAAGAATTGGCATAAGACATTAGATCAAGTACTTTGGGCTTGCTACACCTCTCCTAAAGAAGCAACGAATAGTACACCTTTCAAGTTAACGTTTGGGCATGATGTAGTCTTGCCTGTCAAAATTTACTTATAACCAGTACGGATCCAAAAGCAAGTAGAAATCCCATATAACTTATATTGGGAAATGATGATGAATTAGTTGACAGAGCTAGACGAAGAAAGGCTGCACGCGTTAGAAGTCTTAAGGAGGCAGAAGGAAAGAGTAGCGAGGGCATATAACAAAAAGGTCAAAGGTAAAACTTTTACTTCAAATGATTTAGTTTGGAAAGTTATATTACCTATGGATAAAAAGAATAAAGCTTTAGGGAAATGGTCTCCACATTGGGAAGGTGTAATACGGTGAACTGACTTTTATATCGAAATGTTGCGGATAGCAAGAGTCGCCACCGACTTTTATTTTATCCAAATATTCAGAAAGGCTAAAAGAACAGGAAAAAAAACCTTTTTAAAGAAAACTGAGTTCGGGGGGTAATTTATGCAAAGGGAAGGTGTAAGGCACCCTTTGCATCCATGGTTATCCATGGGCTCTTAATTGCTTTGCTCTTTGTTTTCAGAAATGTAGAAGAAAAAGAATATGGACTTTAGCTCGTAAATGAGCGTAGCCATTTTGAAGGATTATGAGAAATAATATGAAAAAGTTTTAGAGCAAGGCAAAGCAATTAGGGGCAATTACCTTATAGTTTGAAAAAGTTCTTTTAGCCTTTCAGGGTGAAAGGGTTTATCCTTGCCATAAGAGGGCAGGAAGCCTTTCATTTGGAGGTTGAAGGGTCATCGCATTATCGTTCGCCATAAGACTGACCCATGCCATAGAGAGGCAGGTAGTCTAAGGGAAGGATCAGAATAGCCTTTTCGTAGGCAGCCAGAGGATACCTCAGCCTTTTCGTAGGCAACTTCCGAGGGTCGAGGTCATATTGGTGTATCGAAGGCAGCATCATTAGGGTCTTATGACCTTTGCATAATCGAGGCAACATGGCTGAGGTATCCTCGTATTCGAGGGACATGGCTATTCTGCAAAAAAAAAAACACAAGGCAACAGGCAACAAGGCAACAGGCAACAGAGAACAAGCAACAGAGAGGTTACCCAAAAAGTGTGCGTGGGTGCAACAATCATGTGATTAGATTCAGAAAATTATCTTGTAGTTAATTATTCTAAATTCAATTCAGGGTTGTCACTCCCTAGGATTACTAACCACAACAATTAATATTAACAGTAATAATATCAATATGGGGAAGGGGAAAATGAAACCAGCGGGAGAAATAGAGCAATAGGTATGAACAAGTAGTAATTTAAATGAGATCAAGGTTTAGGGTTACCGACTATTCGAGCTTTGGCGGTTGGCAAACCCTGAAAAGGTGGGAAAAATAGGAAACTGGATATATGTGAGTGCATTATCAGTTCAGAGGCAAATACGACTAACCCTAATCACAAATAAAAAAGGCAAATGAAATTAAAATGAATAGATAAAGACTTAGCTTTGAATTTGATCTGGTATGGTTGGCAGTCGGAAGAAACCTCGAGGTTAACCCTGAAAAATGGCAAAGGCAGAGGCAGAAAATAGATGTGAGTGTATGCGGAGTTCATTATATTTAAAGGGTAAACCCTAAAACAAAAGGAAACAAAATAGACTTAAAAATTAAATTGAGTACTTAGCTTCGGATCATGATCAGGCGCGTAGTTGGAGTGTACTGGAAGGATAACCCTGAAAAAGACACAGAAAACAAATATTTTTAGTGTGGGAATGGTCATCGTAAACCCTAATTAGGGCACGAATTAACCATGGTTAATAGAATAAATAAAATCGAATTAATTAATTATTGATTTTCAACCTAATTAATTAAATCGGTGAAAATAGGATTTCGATTAAATTCTAACCCTGATATATTTTTTATCAATTAATAAAAATATTTATATTTAACTAAACAATTTAACAAATTAAACTAATGTAAGACATTTAATTATTTTAGTCAAATACAATTGTTTAAAAAAAATAAATATTTTTATTTTTATGTTTTTTATAAAAAAGAAAATTTAGAACAAAATTCATTAATGAAAATATTTAAAATAATTTTTAGAAGAAAACAAGTAGTTAAACAATATATAAATAAAATAAAAGAATTATCACTAAAAATAAAAATAAACAAATTTGGAAAACTCAGTTTTTTATTCAGTGTGGTAGGCTTGTGGGGGTGCGTGGTGTGCATATGCGTTCTCACGCGTTGGATCCATTGAGATTGAGATCTGGTGGTTGAGAGCTGGGGTCTACCGTGTTCGCACCTGGGAGCATATCATTGAACCTGTGAACAAGGCATGATAAAATAGAAAGAAAAATTAAGTGTGGAACGCTGGGTTCGAACCCAGGTTCCCTTGGACAACACTGAGAGTGCCTAACCAAACGCGGTGGGAATGTTAGTTGTCAACTAACGTGACGAAACGTAAATAAAAGAGATAAAAAGTTTGAAACTTGGAAAAGCGCGCGTTTATGGTCATCTTCTCCACTCGATTTTCTGCAACAGAGCCATCTTCAGCAACGGTTTGGCTCCATGGCCATAGCTCTTCAACCTCAAAACCTCAAAATAATGTCAATCAATGGAAACAAATAACATAGACTAAGTAAATCGATCCCTGCGAATGCAACGGGACCATTATCTCGGCCTGATTTTGCCTGTACAAAAAAACCCTCAACTGAAGAACAAAACCCTAACAATGGTGATTCCGCATACAAGTCGTCAAACATCAATTAATCTATCCAGAAACGTTTGTAGCATTAGGATAAACATAAATATGCAACTAAATCGTGCGTATGATGCATCAATTACTGAATTCGACTTAAAATTAAAATGTGCAAACCGGGAGAAGATGACTGCACTTCCAGACACTTCACGCCATTGAAGATGATTGGGAAAGCCTCAGAGGTTGCCTAGGAATACGATTCAATCTTCAAAAGTCTCTGAATTTGCCTCCATCTCTCCAACCGAATCTACTTTGTTCTTGATTTTTTTTGAGTTTGTATGGGCTCTTTGCTGCAAAATTTTCGTCCAAGCCTCCCCTAATGCCTTGGTCATGTTATGCTTATATAATAAACTGATTTAGGTTAACAAACTTGAAGAGAATCCCCTTAAATCTTTGATTGGGAAATTGATTGAAATATGATTATTCAATCTTTCTACTTTTGCCAAATTCCAATATTTTTCAATAAATCATGGGGGGGGCACGAAATTATATGGATTATGGGGGTAAATGATGATTGGATTTGATTCAAATTGATCCTTTAAACCATATCTTTGATTTTCTATTGATTTACTTAATTTTAATCATTTTTAAATGAATAAAAATTAATAATAAATCAAATAAATCACACAATTTCGTGGCAATTAAATTTTGAGGCCTTGGATAACTTGAGAGTGAAGATTGGGCCAAGAAAGATTGGGTCCCTTTGCAAAAAGATTCATTTTGAAGCCTTTTATTTCACATTTTTTCTCTTAAAATTGACCAACTTTGACAAGGCATATTTCCCTCAATTCTTGAAGTATGGAAGTGTTCTAGGACTTTTTAGAAATCTTAGAGAGTCCTCTAAACAGTGTCTCATGTCAAAATGATTTTTCATGCTCCTTGTGTGTCCTTTTGAAAAAAGTGACTTTTGTTGACTTTTGAAAAGGACCTATAATGTTTTGGTCCATATCTCCCAAATGAAGCACTTTTAGACTTGGCATGTGAGACACAAATTTGTAGAGAATCAAATTTCCTTCAGAATGAGCTTTGGATGGAAAATTTATGATGTCCCATGCAGGAGTTATGGTTGGTCAAAGTTCAGTTGACTTTCTCTTATGAAAACCCTAATTTAGAAACTTTTGGAATTGTTGATTTCTGATCTTTCCTTGATGAACCATGATCAATCCTTGGTCAAATGGTGAATGATACCTCAATATTAGGATGTTGACAAAAAATCAAGAGTTTTGACTGTACTTTGACCACAATTGACTTTTAGGTCAAATTAGTCGACTATTGACTTTCTGAGCAATTGAGTGATCAATCTTTTGAATTGAAACCTGAAATTTGTCATGGAGGTAATTTGAAGTATCATAAAACATATGAGATGCCTTGGATCTTTTGATCCATTGATTTTCCTTCAGAACGACAAATCCCTAATTTCTCTGATCTTTGTTTAGGAGAGTGTGCTTTGGAGCTTTGTACCTTGTTTTGAATTTGGATAGGAGAAATAGTATGGGCAAATTTTGGGGTATGACAGCTGCCCCTGTTCAATTATCTTAAACCTGAAGATGTAGAGTGGTTTGTATGCCAGTCGGTATCTGAAGGTGGAAGATGATTGAACAATAGAATACCAAGAAATTTGCCCTAGTTGAAGTAGGGACTTTTGTTGGAGATGGGCTTGAAGATGCCATCCAGGTGTTTGGAGAAGATGTATGATGGAGATGGGCTTAAAGATGCCATCCAGTTTGATAGACTTGAGAATCAGAATACGTCGTACGTTAGACCATTTCTGAAGAATAGATTGAGCCATGTGTTGGACTGAATTTAGTTTGCATCAGCAGATGATGTCTGGAAAACCATATGTTAGGTCGGAGAATATGTCGTACGTTAGACTTGAAACCAATTTGCATCCTTAGATGTCTGGAAGACCGTGCGTTAGGTCGAAGAATAAGTCATGCGTTAGACTAATCTCAATTGCATCCTCAGATGTCTGGAAAACCGTGCGTTAGGTTGAAGAATAAGTCGTGCGTTAGACTAATCTCAATTGCATCCTCAGATGTCCGGAAGGTCGTGCGTTAGGCTTTGCTTTGAATAAGATTCGAATATTTGTAATGTACCTGTCACATATTGTCAATTTTATGTAATATTTATGATGCATGTAATGAATGGGGGGGGAGTCCCCAAAATAAATGGGGCACTTTGTATGTTATGTATGAATTATAACCATATGCAGTTTATGAATATGTATGTGATGTATATGATGTATGACTGATGTTTTTTTTTTGGAGTATTCTGAGAAAATAAATATTTGTAGTGTTACGATTTTGATGTTTGATCTCGTCTTAAAGATGCTCAGCTGGGAATTTATGATTCTTGCTTGGGGATGATCAGTAACTTGATGTACCCTGATTGGGGATAAAAGTATTGGTAACCCATGTTGGAGAAGAGCAAGGTGTCGGGGAACCGGCAATATTGAAGATGTAAACTCTGTTGGGGAGATATGTCTTTGTTGGTCGAGTATGTTTGAAGATATCTTCTTGAGGATTGCTCTGTGGGGATACGATCTTGTGAAATCGGAGTTGCGGGAAGGCATGGATGTCTTGGATATTGCCCCCAGTATTATAGTAACTACCATTCCTGGATTTGATTAGGACACATCACTGAGTATTGATCAAGATGTCAAACTGGACCTGTATAGATTTGCTCCTGCTAGTAGGAACTTTGGAAAGATTCGCCTCGTGAGGACTTTATGAGATGTGTACTATGGGCGACATGCCCCTAGTACTTAGTATGATGCCCCTGAATGATCGGGAAATAGTTTGAAATCTACTTGTGACGTATGCCTTTGACTTTTTGGCATTTGAGAGATTCTTCGAATCTTGATTTGATTGCTCCAGATTGATTGGGCAAAATGTGCCATGCCCCTTGTATACATAGGAGACGTTGCTTCTCGGAGTAATCTTGTCTATCGGGATAACTTCCAGTCATTAGTTGTACCCTGTGCAAGTTCTTTCTGATGCTAATATTTGAAATTATGTAGCAGAATATGTTTAATAATGAATTCATGAGATGCAATGCATACGTTTGTCTTGAGTTTTTGAAAAAACATTAAAACAAAAGATGTAAAAGCGGGATATTTGTAAAAACATGCTATTTTTGTAGAAGCGAAATATCGACTCAGCATTTTAGTAAACCTTAAGGAGTCGGGATACCCTTTTTGGTGACAGTATGCTTTCGAACTAACCATGCTTCAATTAGGACTTTCAAGGGTTGTAACGTGGCTTGGTTCACGGTTTAATAAACAAAGGATAAGGGCTCAAAATTTGATTGTACCCACCCCTCTTCGTGATGATCTTCAGTCCTAAGCTCAGTTAATTCAACTTATGCATTCAGGTTCCAAGAGACTTTTGGATTTGCACCTTTGATAATGATGATGGTTCCCAAGCAAGGAGAACTTTTGAGATGGCAGTCATTTCTTCCTTTTGGTAGTCACGACATTGTGTTGTTCAGGAATTTATTGACTTCTCTTTTTTCATCTTTTTGATATCCCTAACTTTTGCCTGAACTGTCTATTTTGAGCTTACAGTCAGCGGGATGCCTTGATTTTTGCCTAAGTCATCTTTTTGATTCTTGACTTAGCAGGCTTCTCTTTGTATGTATGTTTTTTCATTCATTTTTTCTTTTTGAAAGATATTGACTGCCTTGCTTAATGATTGATGAACCATCATTGGCTTTTGATTGACATCTCTAACACTTCTTTGATGTGTGCGGATGAACGCTTGTGATTGAAACCTTTGTTGAAAGGTATACTGAATGATTCTCTTAAAATAGAATGCACAGCCAAATTAACTGAGAACTACCCTCTGCCCCAGGTTACGATCAATGGTTTTAATTAGAACAAGAAAGAAACTTCTACTTCTTTGGCTCAAAGGGGTTGACGAGGGATTAACATCCTTATATCTCCACTGTTTAGGAATTGAAACAATGCCTGTACATCATCAGCATAGTCCGCTCAAAAGCATACTGTATGAGGTTGCGGTATCGTTTTCGTCATCCTCCCTCAAAAGGCATACAGCTTTAGCAGGAGTTGAGTATCACAAAATATATGCAAAGTAAAGACGCAATTTAAAATGAGTGATAGCAAAATGATTTATTCAAGACAAACATATGCAATGCACTGATGATTATTATTAAAACAGATAATGTCTATCATGAGTCAAATGTTTAAACAAACAGAAAAGAAACATGCAAATGAAAGTAGATCTAATGATCCAAAAGTTCGTTTGTCTAGACGTCAATCAGTCTTGTCATGACTAGGCATAGGAACGGTGATCACCATAGGAGTTTCGGGAGGGTTGAATTTGATTTCCCTATTATCGATTAGATCTTGAATTTTATTCCTCAATGTCCAACAATTGTTTAGGTAATGTCCAGGAATGTTGGAATTGTACGTGCACCTCGCATTGAGTTTATAGCCAGGAGTGGAGGTGTTAGAATTCTTAGGAGCATCCCTCAGAGTAATCAATCTGATCTTCAACAGATGTTCTAATGTTTGAGCCGACGACATATTGATTTTGGTGAATTGACGCTTAGGTGCATCTGGCTTGCGTCGTTGTTGTGGAACTGGTGTAGAGATTCAGAGTATCCGGGGTTCGAGCTTCCGGAATGTGTATCTGATAAGAATGTTTCAGAATGTCCAGGGTTCGAGCTTCCGGAATGTATATCTGATTGGAATGTTTCAGAAGTCTGGGGGTCATGCTTCCAGAATGTTCATCTGATTGGAACTTTCTGGATGTCCGGGGTTTGAGCTTCCGGAATGTATATCTGATTGGAATGTTTCAGAAGTCTGGGGGTCATGCTTCCAGAATGTTCATCTGATTGGAACTTTCAGAATGTCCGGGGTTCGAGCTTCTGGAATATATATCTGATTGGAATGTTTCAGAAGTCTGGGGGTCATGCTTCCAGAATGTTCATCTTATTGGAACTTTCAGAATGTCCGGGGTTCGAGCTTCCGGAATATATATCTGATGTAGGTGTCTTCAGAATGTCTGGAAGGATATGCTTTCCAGAATGTATATCTGACAGAGATTGATTTGTTGATGGTATTTGTCTGACCATCTAGTCGTCCTGAAAGGAAAAGTTAGTTCTATGTGATGTTATGAATGCAAATGCAATCTTTTCAAGGATCTATAGGAATTTAGTTAGAAACATTAGAAAGTGATTTGGTCGCGTCTTTGTCTGAAGAATTCTGGCTTTTGTCTTTGAACATCTTTCTTTGAGAACCAAGCTCACCATATCGAGTGGGTCATTGCCTCTGATTCGGGATACTTCTGAATTAGAAGGTACGTGGCCAGAGGAAAATAAATCCTCTTGCCCCTTGATAAGTATGATGTCCCTGAACTGGGAGGCATACGGCAAGAGGAAAATAAATCCTCTTGCCCTTTGATAGGTACGGTGTCTTTGAATTGGAAGGTGTGTGGCCAGAGGAAAATAAATCCTCTTGCCCCTTGATTAGGAAATCAGTCCTTGATAGGAGTCCCTGAAATTGTGCGCCCTAAATCCCTAAGATCCTTGAAAGGGTTAGTTATGCTTATGATGTCATGATGTCATACGAGTGCGTTCATCAGGCACAACGTGAGGTAGTAAGGGCGGACAAGTCCTTTTAACAAAACCTGCAAGGAAACGAAGGTTAGTAGCAAACACAAACAAGTCACACAAGTCACACAAGTCACACAATTTCCTTAGGCTCGGCCTGCATGGAGTTTAAATCATGTGAGATACCCTTCCCAAAGGTATTTCTAAGGATAAAGATGATATCAGCAACGGGTTCTACTTAGTTACCCAGAATTGTCAGCCCTCCTAAAGCACCCTCGAACATGATACATACATACCATGCAATGATACATTGAGAAAGAACCTATCTGAGTTGTAGTATCGGGTAGCGACTATGCTCTCAACATACATCAAGAGTAGTCCCCCCACTACGTTCCTAAAAGTCAGGATGGGTTAAAGGTAACTAAAGGTCCTTAAGCTCCGACTCACCCACAGACATCCGCACGAACCTCCCTCATACAAGAGAAGCATGCAAACACCCATAGAGGCCTAACTTAAGCGTGAACTCTCATATTGACCAATCCTCCACATACATGAAGGAGGTCGCCATGACTATGCCACTTCCTATCTTAGATGTACTTGAATCCGGGTGTAGGACTCGTCCTTCAGTTAATTCCCAAAACGCCCCTGAAAAATAAAACAAACAAAGCAAACAATAGAAAACATTTAAGTGAATCCTAAACTTTTAAGGTAACCCCTCTTTTTAATCGAGAATCCCCAGCAGAGTTACCAGTTCTGTAATACGGTGAACTGACTTTTATATCGAAATGTCGCGGATAGCAAGAGTCGCCATCGACTTTTATTTTATCCAAATATTCAGAAAGGCTAAAAGAACAGGAAAAAAAACCTTTTTAAAGAAAACTGAGTTCAGGGGTTAATTTATGCAAAGGGAAGGTGTAAGGCACCCTTTGCATCCATGGTTATCCATGAGCTCTTAATTTCTTTGCTCTTTGTTTTCAGAAATGTAGAAGAAAAAAAATATGGACTTTAGCTCGTAAATGAGCGTAGCCATTTTGAAGGATTATAAGAAAGAATATGAAAAAGTTTTAGAGCAAGGCAAAGCAATTAGGGGCAATTACCTTATAGTTTGAAAAAGAAGTTCTTTTAGCCTTTCAGGGTGAAAGGGTCTATCCTTGCCATAAGAGGGCAGGAAGCCTTTCATTTGGAGGTTGAAGGGTCGTCGCATTATCGTTCGCCATAAGACTGACCCATGCTATAGAGAGGCAGGTAGTCTAAGGGAAGGATCAGAATAGCCTTTTCGTAGGCAGCCAGAGGATACCTCAGCCTTTTCGTAGGCAACTTCCGAGGGTCGAGGTCATATTGGTGTATCGAAGGCAGCATCATTAAGGTCTTATGATCTTTGCATAATCGAGGCAACATGGCTGAGGTATCCTCGTATTCGAGGGATATGGCTATTCTGCAAAAAAAAACACAAGGCAACAGGCAACAAGGCAACAGGCAACATGCAACAGAGAACAGGCAACAGAGAGGTTACCCGAAAAGTGTGCGTGGGTGCAACAATCATGTGATTAGATTCAGAAAATTATCTTGTAGTTAATCATTCTAAATTCAATTCAGGGTTGTCACTCCCTAGGATTACTAACCACAACAATTAATATTAACAGTAATAATATCAATATGGGGAAGGGGAAAATGAAACCAGCGGGAGAAATAGAGCAATAGGTATGAACAAGTAATAATTTAAATGAGATCAAGGTTTAGGGTTACCGACTATTTGAGCTTTGGCGGTTGGCAAACCCTGAAAAGGTGGGAAAAATAGGAAACAGGATATATGTGAGTGCATTATCAGTTCAGAGGCAAATACGACTAACCCTAATCACAAATAAAAAAGGCAAATGAAATTAAAATGAATAGATAAAGACTTAGCTTTGAATTTGATCTGGTATGGTTGGCAGTCGGAGGAAACCTCGAGGTTAACCCTGAAAAATGGCAAAGGCAGAGGCAGAAAATAGATGTGAGTGTATGCGGAGTTCATTATATTTAAAGGGTAAACCCTAAAATAAAAGGAAACAAAATAGACTTAAAAATTAAATTGAATACTTAGCTTCGGATGTTGATCAGGCGCGTAGTCGGAGTGTACTGGAAGGATAACCCTGAAAAAGACACAGAAAACAAATATTTTTAGTGTGGGAATGGTCCTCGTAAACCCTAATTAGGGCACGAATTAACTATGGTTAATAGAATAAATAAAATCGAATTAATTAATTATTGATTTTCAACCTAATTAATTAAATCGGTGAAAATAGGATTTCGATTAAATTCTAACCCTGATATATTTTTTATCAATTAATAAAAATATTTATATTTAATTAAACAATTTAACAAATTAAACTAATGTAAGACATTTAATTATTTTAGTCAAATACAATTGTTTTAAAAAAAATAAATATTTTTATTTTTATGTTTTTTATAAAAAAGAAAATTTAGAACAAAATTCATTAATGAAAATATTTAAAATAATTTTTAGAAGAAAACAAGTAGTTAAACAATATATAAATAAAATAAAAGAATTATCACTAAAAATAAAAATAAACAAATTTGGAAAACTCAACTTTTTATTCAGTGTGGTAGGCTTGTGGGGGTGCGTGGTGTGCATGTGCGTTCTCACGCGTTGGATCCATTGAGATTGAGATCTGGTGGTTGAGAGCTGGGGTCTACCGTGTTCGCACTTGGGAGCATATCATTGAACCTGTGAACAAGGCATGATAAAATAGAAAGAAAAATTAAGTGTGGAACGCTGGGTTCGAACCCAGGTTCCCTTGGACAACACTGAGAGTGCCTAACCAAACGCGGTGGGAATGTTAGTTGTCAACTAACGTGACGAAACGTAAATAAAAGAGATAAAAAGTTTGAAACTTGGAAAAGCGCGCGTTTATGGTCATCTTCTCCACTCGATTTTCTGCAACAGAGCCATCTTCAGCAACGGTTTGGCTCCATGGCCATAGCTCTTCAACCTCAAAACCTCAAAATAATGTCAATCAATGGAAACATATAACATAGACTAAGTAAATCGATCCCTGCGAAGGCAACGGGACCATTATCTCGGCCTGATTTCGCCTGTACAAAAAACCCTCAATTGAAGAACAAAACCCTAACAATCGTGATTCCGCATACAAGTCTTCAAACATCAATTAATCTATCCAGAAACGTTCGTAGCATTAGGATAAACATAAATATGCAACTAAGTCGTGCGTATGATGCATCAATTACTGAATTCGACTTAAAATTAAAATGTGCAAACCGGGAGAAGATGACTGCACTTCTAGACACTTCACGCCATTGAAGATGATTGGGAAAGCCTCAGAGGTTGCCTAGGAATACGATTCAATCTTCACAAGTCTCTGAATTTGCCTCCATCTCTCCAACCGAATCTACTTTGTTCTTGATTTTTTTTTGAGTTTGTATGGGCTCTTTGCTGCAAAATTTTCGTCCAAGCCTCCCCTAATGCCTTGGTCATGTTATGCTTATATAATAAACTGATTTAGGTTAACAAACTTGAAGAGAATCCCCTTAAATCTTTGATTGGGAAATTGATTGAAATATGATTATTCAATCTTTCTACTTTTGCCAAATTCCAATATTTTTCAATAAATCATGGGGGGGGCACGAAATTATATGGATTATGGGGGTAAATGATGATTGGATTTGATTCAAATTGATCCTTTAAACCATATCTTTGATTTTCTATTGATTTACTTAATTTTAATCATTTTTAAATGAATAAAAATTAATAATAAATCAAATAAATCACGCAATTTCGTGGCAATTAAATTTTGAGGCCTTGGATAACTTGAGAGTGAAGATTGGGCCAAGAAAGATTGGGTCCCTTTGCAAAAAGATTCATTTTGAAGCCTTTTATTTCACATTTTTTCTCTTAAAATCGACCAACTTTGACAAGGCATATTTCCCTCAATTCTTGAAGTATGGAAGTGTTCTAGGACTTTTTAGAAATCTTAGAGAGTCCTCTAAACAGTGTCTCATGTAAAAATGATTTTTCATGCTCCTTGTGTGTCCTTTTGAAAAAAGTGACTTTTTGTTGACTTTTGAAAAGGACCTATAATGTTTTGGTCCATATCTCCCAAATGAAGCACTTTTAGACTTGGCATGTGAGACACAAATTTGTAGAGAATCAAATTTCCTTCAGAATGAGCTTTGGATGGAAAATTTATGATGTCCCATGCAGGAGTTATGGCTGGTCAAAGTTCAGTTGACTTTCTCCAATGAAAACCCTAATTTAGAAACTTTTGGAATTGTTGATTTTTGATCTTTCCTTGATGAACCATGATCAATCCTTGGTCAAATGGTGAATGATACCTCAATATTAGGATGTTGACAAAAAATCAGGAGTTTTGACTGTACTTTGACCACAGTTGACTTTTAGGTCAAATTAGTCGACTATTGACTTTCTGAGCAATTGAGTGATCAATCTTTTGAATTGAGACCTGAAATTTGTCATGGAGGTAATTTGAAGTATCATAAAACATGTGAGATTCCTTGGATCTTTTGATCCATTGATTTTCCTTCAGAACAACAAATCCCTAATTTCTCTGATCTTTGTTTAGGAGAGTGTGCTTTGGAGCTTTGTACCTTGTTTTGAATTTGGATAGGAGAAATAGTATGGGCAAATTTTGGGGTATGACAGAAGGCCCTTTTCAAATTCTGAAGGCATTTTCAAATAATGCATATGAGATAGAAGAACTAGCAGAGGATCGAAGAATCCTAAAAGTAAATGGGAAATACCTAAAGAGATATAAGCCATTTATGCATGAAGTTAAGATCACGAAAACGTAGCAAATAAGGAATAACGTTACGGCTAAAATGGTGAATATTTCGCCAAGATGGCTTCATTCTTAGCAGATTTACAATATAAAGTAAGCAAATGAGAAAGGCTGAAGATATGCTCAAGTCAACATATAAACCCAGAAAAGATGTTCACTGATAAAGATGGCTAACATATTCAAGCCTAGATTACAAAAGGGGCTAATATAGTAAAGCCCAAAATAACATTAAAACATTAATAAAAGATAACAAGATAAAAAGCCTACAAAGTCTTCAAGGTCTCTTTAATTGACCCGAAGATGCAAGTCCTCCAGGCTTAGTAGGGGGCAACTCTCAGTCTCGAAAGCATCAAAGGATCCTGTTATGCGTAGCCTCCTAGTTACCCATAGTTTAACAAAGATATGGGACAAGAGCCGCCCATAGGGAAGACAGAAGGGTTTGCCATGGCGAGAGGTCATAACAGCTTCTGTGAGATGCTTGAAGATCATGAGAGGGATGTTAATCTTCCGTCTTTGCAAGGCGTAACACATAAACTGGATATCCCACATCATTATATATTCCTGGTTTTCCTTTCGTGGGAGAAAATTCCCCATAAGAAGTTGGTGTCAGATCCTGCCCACGAAGGCAGAAAAAGCATGATTAGGACCAGTAAGATACTCCTTAAAACATCAGAGATAGTTTGGCTATAAGTATCGTCACAAGGATCCCCAATGTTCTCACACTTCATGACTCTGGAAATCACTTTCGCATAGATGACAATGCGAGAACCAGAGACTTCGGAGCAGATGGTAATTTTTCCTTCTTGGTCCATTTGAGTGGACGCATGCATCCAGAAGTTTGCAAGCATGTTAGGGTACACTGGACCATCTAAGATGGTAGGGTAGTGTCCCAAGTTTTGAGTGGCAAACATTTCTTGAAGATCAACGCCATGCTTGTGAAATTCTTCAGGTGAAGGATTAACTTCTTTGTGAATGGCAGAAATGATGTTGTTCAAAGTAAGAGACATTGTTGATGCAAAAGAGAAGTGAAGAAGATGAGAGAGTAAAAGCAAGAGTTATTGGAAGGATATGAAACAATAACGAAGAATAGAAGAGGCTTTTATAGAAGTAACCCACGTTAGGGTTAATTACGTAAAAGCAGTAGTGGTGGGCCACGTGTTAGATCCCAGAGGTGAGTTGCATAGTCTGCCGCGTTGGTGCCTTGGAAGTTGAAACTAAATCATCACACGTCCAGTGCATTTGAAAACTGAATAGACGTTTGGGAAAACGTGTCATGATTAATTGACGGTTACTTGCTTGGGGCACCCAAAAGTCTAATCGAAACTTAATGACTATAGGGAACCTAATGTGAATACAAGTCCATACTCACAAAGGAGTTTTTTATTCATGGCAAACTCCACAAGAAAACAAGCAACAAGGCACAAGCAAAAGAACTCAAGGAAAAGCAAGTTTGGCTATTCAAGACAAATCAGGTCGACCAGCTCTGCATCTAGGTGGACTCAGAACAAGGAAAACATAGAAGATTCAGAAATACCACAGACAGGTCGACCTACTCACACTCTAGGTCGACCTAAAATGATGAAATTTACATATCTCACTGTTAGGGCGACTCACATGACAACTAGGTCAACCTAAACTGAAGAAAAGTCTTCAGAACATGTTTCAACAGAATTCTGGTCGACCTAAACCTTCGACAGGTCGACCTAACTGGCAAGAATTTCATCCAAGTTGAATCCAGTTCTGTTAGGTCGACCTAAGCACTACAAGAGGTCGACCTATTTGCTCAAAAAGGCCAAAATTGCAGATGTGCTATGCTCCAACTGATCAGCTCTCATATATATTATCTAATGTGAATTATTGAAGAATCAACACCAACAACTGAAAGATACACAAAGGCTTCTCATCTTCGATCATCGACACAACTCCAACACAACTACACACAATCATTTTTGCGTTGAGGGTTTGCGTTCAAGATCGATAACGTCCACGGAACGGAATTGAAGATTCCTAGTGGGTGAAGATTTGTGGGGTTTTTGGTGAATAAAATCCGAGGGTTTTGTCCTCCAAGATTGGTGAATTTTGGGGGTTTTTATCAAGAGGCTTCATCAAGGATCCAGCTGAGTGTGAAGATTGAAGAACAAGGGTTCAAGCAAGTCAAGACACTGCAGAAAGGGATCAAAGTGAAGCTCTTGGAAGACCTTGATCTGGCTCAAGATTAAGGGGGAAGAAGATTCAAAGGATCGACAAAATCGGTTTATTGTTTATCGCTTTGTTATCTTCTTTGTATAAACTTCTTTCAATAATAATGGAAGATTTCCCAATTCCAGTTTGGAATTGGGGGCAGATGTAGTCGTAGCGAGGACGATCGACGAACTGCCTGAACAAATATCGTGTTCTTGTCGCTTTTATCTTTTCATTTACGTTCTGTTCGTATTTGGTTATAATTGCAAATTGATCAACGATTCAAGTGTTAAAATTGTGAATTAAGAACTTGCGTAAACATCACAATTCGCCACACATTGAGTCACAATCAATTTGGATATTATCACCAAGTGTTTGTCCTTTTGCCTCATTCATTATCACAGCATTGCAAACAAAGTTTATCAAATTAGAAGTTAATCGATACTCTTTAATGTAACGAATTGATTCGATAACCTATCCTTTCATTGTTAATTCCAATTATTTGTGGTTTTATCACATATACAACCTTTTCAATAGTGGTCCGGAATAGACGCGAGTCGATTCAGAACCGCTTTCGCTTAAGTTTGAAATAATTCCGAAAAACTCTGAGAGATCTATTCACCCCCTCTAGATCCTTAAGCCTAGCGTCTAACAAGTGGCATCAAGAGCTTTGGTTTATTCCGTGCTACGTGAAACACTTATTGGAAAGATGGCTTCCGGACCTAAAGGGGCTCACAATAGAGCTCCAGTTTTCAACGGTGAAAACTATGGCTATTGGAAGGATTGTATGTGTGTTCACATCAATGCCATTGATAGGAACATCTAGACAGCAATTGTCAATGGTCCCTTTCAGATCACCATGACAAATGCAGCTGGTGTCGTTGTTCCAAAACCAGAAAATACTTGGGATGCTGAAGATGAAAAGAGATATGGATACGATTGGAAAGCGAGAAACATTCTAATCTCAGCTCTAGGAGTTGATGAATACTATCGCGTTTCCCATTGTAGATCCGCTAAAGCTATGTGGGACACATTGCAAGTTGCCCATGAGGGAACGGATGATGTCAAACTAGCTAGAATCAATACGTTAACTCAAGAGTTCGAACTCTTTCACATGGAAGATGGTGAATCCATCAAAAACATGCAAAAGAGATTCGTACATTTGAAAAATCGTTTAAACTCTCTTGATAGACCTGTTTCCAATGCAGTTGCTACTAACAAAATCTTGAGATGTTTGAACAGGGAATGGCAACCCAAGGTTACGGCAATAAAGGAAGCAAATGATCTAAATACCTTAGACATCACCACTCTCTTTGGTAAACTAGAAGAACATGAACAACATCTTAAATGCCTTGACATGCATGAGAAAAGGGCAAAGAAAGAGAAGAACATGGAGAAAGAGGTAGGAAGAAGTCAATAGCTCTAAAAGCTTCAAGCTCCAAGACCTCAAGACAAGAGCTAGAGGATAGTGATACAAGTGATGATGAAGACCCCGATGATGAGGAAATGGGACTGTTTGTGCGAAGATACAAAAAATACCTAAAGAAAAATGGAGCAAAACATTCTGACAAAGGCTTGATCAACTATAGAAAGCAATCAAACAAGTTCAAATAAGATGACAATAACAAAGGAAAAATCAAAGGTCCTTGCTTCAATTGTGGCAAAGTCGGTCACTACAAACCGGATTGTCCATACCTTAAGAAGGAGAAAGAGAAGAACCAAAGCAAAGGTCATAAAAAATCTAGAAGAGCCTACATAGCATGGGAAAGTGATTCATCTAGTGAAAGCTCATCAGGCGATGAAGAAGAATCAGCAAACTTATGTCTTATGGCTCATCAACACAAGAAAAAGAAACGTGTAAGTCATCTTAAACCTGAACTTGTAGATAAAGTATCTCATTCTCAATTAAAACTTGCTTTTGAAGAATTACATAGAGATGCAATTGAAGCTTTCAAACTTTTGGCCTCAAATAAGAAAATCTTTTCATATCTTGAATCAAAAGTTGAGAAAACCAAAAAGGATATGGAAGCTTTAAAACAATCTATGCTAGATATTCAAAAGGATAAAGTTGAGATAGATCCTACATCATGGTTTGGTTGTGAGACATGTCATATTTGGCAAAAAGAAGTAAGAGATCTAAAAGTCAAATTAGACAAGGCTCTATAACCAAAAGTGACGTTTGCGGTTGATCCGAATAAGTTCAAAAGATCGTATACTCCTCTATATAGTAAATACACTTTTGTACCAAAAGTATCAACTAGCAAAACAGCATATTCTCATCATATTACCTGTCACTATTGTTGCAAGAAGGGTCATACCATTGAAAAATGCAAATTTAGGAGGATCTTGGTTCCTAAAGGAGTATTTCAATGGATGCCCAAGTGCAACAAATTATGTACTCACTACCAAGGACCCAATGAAAATTGGGGACCTCCCTCTCTAAATTAATTTTGCAGGAAAAGTGTCTTGACATAGCCGAAAGGTTGTGGTTCCTTGATAGCGGATGTTCAAGACACATGACGGGAGACATATCTCTTTTCATTGAGTTTCACGCAAAGAAAAAGGGGTATGTCACCTATGGAGACAACAATCGGGGAGCTATACTTGGTAAAGGAAGTGTAGGTAACCCCTCTACCACAACTACAACTGATGTATTGCTAGTAGAAGGTCTTAAACATAACCTCTTAAGTATAAGTCAATTGTGCGACAAAGATTTTAAAGTAACTTTTACAAATTCTGGTTGCACAATAGAACATACTAAGAAAAGAGATATTATGTTTAATGGTTTGAGAGTAAACAACATCTATATGCTAAACTTGGACGAAGTATCTAAGTCAAGTACCAAGTGTCTAATTGCTCTAGGCGAAGACTCGTGGCTTTGGCATAGACGCCTCGCTCACATAAATTTTGACTTACTTAACAAGGTTGTCACAAAAGACTTAGTAATCGGCTTACCAAAAATAAAGTTTTCAAAGGATCATCTATGTGATGCTTGTCAAAAGGGAAAGCAAACAAAAACCTCTTTTAAATCAAAGAACGTGGTTTCGACATCACGCCCTCTTGAACTCCTTCACATGGATCTCTTTGGCCCTTCAAGGACTAAAAGCATAGGTGGAAACATCTATGGTTTTGTCATTGTTGATGATTACTCTAGATTTTGTTGGACAATCTTTCTACCTAATAAGGATCAAACTTTTCCAGCTTTCACGCAATTTACAAGATTATGTCAAAATAAAATGAACACCAAAATAGTTGCAATCCGAAGTGATCACGGTGGAGAATTTGAAAACTATCTTTTTGAAAAATACTGTGATAAACATGGAATTGAGCATAACTTTTCAGCTCCTAGAACACCACAACAAAACGGAGTGGTTGAACGTAAAAATCGTGTTCTAGAGGAGTTGGCAAGAACAATGCTAAATGAGGGTAGTCTACCTAAGTATTTCTGGGCTGACGCGATTAACACCGCGTGTTATGTTTTAAATAGAACAATTATACGTCCTATACTGAACAAAATGCCATATGAATTATTAAAAGGTAGAAAACCAAATGTGTCACATCTCCACGTATTCGGTTGCAAGTGTTTTGTATTGAACAATGGTAAGGATAATCTTGGGAAGTTCGATGCTAAAGCTGACGAAGGAATCTTTCTTGGTTACTCACAAACTAGCAAAGCATATAGGATATACAACAAAATATTACTTATAGTAGAAGAGTCAGTACATGTGTCATTTGATGAATCTTATACAAAATCTGTCGAGAAAGGTCTATCTTTTGATAGTGCAGGTCCATCTACTGAAGACATTGTCAAAGATAAGGAAGACGAGAGTGAAATTATTGTGAAGAAAGATGCTGAGAAAGAGAAAGATGAGTCTCATGATGATGATGAAAAAGAAAGCATCTCAAACAATGAAGAACTTCCTAAGGCCTGGACAAATGTGAAAGATCATCCAATTGACAACATAATAGGGGACATCTCAAAGGGAGTTACAACACGCTCCAAGATAAGTAACTTTTGTCATCATTTTGCTTTCGTTTCACAAGTTGAGCCGAAAAACGCTAAGGACGCATTACTTGATGAGCATTGGCTAATGGCCATGCAAGAAGAATTAAACCAATTTAAACGGAATGATGTTTGGGACCTAGTCCCTCATCCGGGAGATCATCAAGTAATCAGCACTAGATGGGTTTTTCGTAATAAACTTGATGAAAACGGCGTTATTACTAGAAACAAAGCTAGACTAGTTGCCCAAGGTTACAATCAAGAGGAAGGTATTGATTATGAAGAGACATACGCTCCCGTAGCATGTCTCGAAGCTATTCATCTCTTACTTGCCTATGCTTGTTCAAAAGATTTTAAACTATTTCAAATGGATGTTAAAAGTGTCTTTCTAAATGGCTATATAAATGAAGAGGTTTATGTCGCTCAGCCACCTGGGTTTGAGAATTACATGAATCCAACTCATGTCTATAAGCTGAAGCGTGCTTTATACGGTCTCAAACAAGCCCCTCGGGCTTGGTACGAACGGTTGAGCAAATTTCTACTTAGTCAAGGATACTCTAGGGGTAAAGTTGACACTACTCTCTTCATTAAAAGGAAAGATAAAGATGTACTCTTGGTTCAAGTTTATGTAGATGATATTATATTCGGGTCAACTAATGCAAAACTTGTCAAAGAATTTTCTAAGCTTATGCAGAGTGAATTTGAGATGAGTCTCATGGGCGAGCTGAATTTCTTCCTTGGCCTACAAATCCAGCAACTTAGTCATGGAACTTTCGTAAGTCAAACCAAGTACTGTACAGAGTTGCTTAAAAGATTTGGAATGAGTGAGGCAAAGGAGATTGACACACCTATGGCAACAAATAGTAACCTAGACAAAGATGAGAAAGGTAAAGAGGTTGATGTGAAATTGTACCGAGGTATGATAGGTTCACTATTGTATCTTACAGCCTCAAGACCAGACATCATGTTTAGTGTATGTATGTGTGCAAGATATCAATCTTGTCCAAAGGAATCACACTTAAAAGCTGTTAAAAGAATTCTACGATATCTACGTGGAATTACTACATATGGCCTATGGTATCCTAAAGGCAATGAGTGTTATTTGGTGGGATTCTCCAACTCAGACTTTGCTGGCTGCAAATCCGACAGAAAGAGCACCAGTGGAACATGTCATCTATTCTCAAATTCATTAATAAGCTGGCATAGCAAAAAACAAGTATCAGTTGCATTATCTACCGCTGAGGCAGAATACGTAGCTGCCAGAAGTTGCTGTGCTCAGATATTATGGCTCAGGCAACAACTCATTGACTTTGGTATTAAGCTTGATCGTATACCTATCATGTGCGACAACACAAGTGCCATAAACTTGAGCAAGAATCCTGTTTTACACTCACGAACCAAGCATATTGAAATAAGGCATCACTTCCTAAGAGATCATGTAGAGAAAGGAGACGTTATATTTGAACATGTAGAGAGCAAGAAGCAACTAGCTGACATCTTCACCAAACCTCTAGCAACGGAGCAGTTCTTCAACATTCGTAGGGAATTAGGGATATTAGATATCTCTAATTTGAGCTAAATGCGTTTGTTGTCTTAATTTTATTCCTTTACTCTATATATATATATATATTGATTATACTCAAGCTAACATCTCTTTTAGTATGAAGGTAGTTCATCATCAAATCAAGCATCAGTCCACATTGACTAGAGGATTTTACTTCATTCTACGAAATGATGACGAGACACCTACATAGTGAGAAGGCGGTAACATGCTTGTTGTTCACTTCCAAAAGTATTATTGATACTATAATATGCTATCAATTAACATGTTTATAGTGACTTCATGTATGATTATCCATATATCTCACTTACTTGTATATGCATTTCATCATTATTCATAACATATCATGTTTTGGGCATACAAGCAAGTAACTAAGCATAAATCCATCATATAACAACATCTCCAAAGCATTTCAAACAATTGAAGCAATTTAGGTCGACCTACCTTGCATCTGAGTCGACCTACAGAAGTTATTTTTTCACAGAAAACAAAAATGCCCAGTTACGTCGACCTACCCTTCTTTTAGGTCGACCTAATTTGATATCTTTTTTCAATTCTTCTGTTAGGTCGACCCAGCCCTGCCTTCATTTAGGTCGACCTACTGCTGCAAAAATTCCCAAATTTGGGTCTGTTGGTCGACCCGACCCATTCCCATAAATAACTAAACATTCCAATTTCCATTTTTCTTCATTCTCATATCATTGTGTACGGCCAACCCTAAATTCTCAAGTTCAAAGACAGCCAAACATCATCTCTCTCACTCAAATCCTCAACAAGTCATGGCACCCAAATCACAAAAAGGAAAGGAAATCGCATCCGGATCATCCTCTCAACCGGTAAGTGCTATAGCCCTTGTTCATCCTGATTGCAAAGAAAATTTTGAAAAGTGGCAAATGAAGAGGAAGATAGTCAAACAATATATCTATAATCCACATGTTGCTAAACGTATGCACATTCCTGAGGTTGTCAGTCTGATTCAACATCAAAATATTCACCCTCTGTTGGAATGTGATACACCGTACTGTGAGAATACTGTTAGGGCTTTCTATGCAGGGTTCACAAGAGAGGAAGGTTGTAATTTTCGATTTAAGATGGGGTCTAGATCACATGTTGTTGACAAACGGGCCTAGATAAGTATCTTTGGCCTTACACTTGTAGGAGATGAAGTTCGTATAGAAGGCGGAGAGATCCCGGCCAACTATGATCATGTGGCCTACATGAAATCAATTCTCAAAGATCCTTCCGTATTTGATAAACCAAATGAAACAATCATAGCTGGGAACTTAAAGAGAGATCCTAGGCTCCTAAATTGGATTATCTCACGAGTCGTTCGACCACGAGCAGGCGGATTCTCAAGGATTGAAAGAAATGAAGTTGTGTTAATGTATCTGCTGCAAAACAAGACGCGTGTACACTGGCCACACTTTCTAACTGCCAAGTTCCATGAGGTACAGCAGAAGACTACTGCTCTATGTTATGGCTCGACCATTCAAACAATCGTGAACCATTTCGGCATGAGACTCGATGGATTGTCCTATATTCACTTGAAGCAGTCCCAAGACTTCTCCCAAACAACCTTAACCCTCATGGGATACCATTGGGATCCAGATAGAAAAACCTACTATCTTATTCAAAAGGGAACCGGAAAGGTCATATACAACTACGACGATCCTACGGAATTTGGCCACCTTGCAGGTAATGAAGAAGAAGGAAATGATCAAGAAATAGCAAATGATGAGGATCACACTATGGAAGATGTAACCCATGACACGGATCCACAGTGGCAATATGTCCCTTCTCAAGAGGAAGAAATTCCTTGGGGATACACGGCTCCACCTCCGCCGGATCAGTCCAACATCATTTCCATGCTGGAAAATATGCAACTCCTACAACAACAGCATTTCGACACACAGCAGCTCCAATTCCAGCACATGCAACAGCTTCAACAAGACCGCTATGACGAACAACAACGACAATATCAATCGTTATACAGCTTGGTTCAAGACCACAAAAGCGACTTTGAAACTTTTGCATCCAACTCGACCTTAAGACAAAATCATTTTGAGGAGACTGCATTGAACCGCCATGCCAATCTAAGTCAAAGCTTCAATACTCTAAACATCTCCGTGCTTGATCTGTTGGAACAAGTTGAAGAAGATCGTCCTCAATCGTTTCAAAGAGGAAGAGGAAGACGGGGCAGGCGTAAGGATGCATCACACTTCATATCATCATTGCATTGCATTTCATTTCATCATCATTATGTTTATTTGCTAAGCTTTCTAGGACTTAGTCCAGTTTCCCTTCAATTAGTTGGAATATTATGTGTGCTTGGATGTACTTTTAAATTTGTTTGGATATTATGCTACCTCTACTTGCCTTTTACCTATTATGCTATGCATGTTCGCGTTATATCTATTTTCTCTATCTACTCTCTCCTACTATTCCTTCGTTGTATTTCTTTTGATGTTGTCAAAGGGGGAGATAGGTGCTGAAACGGTGCTGAGAGTACGGGGGAGCTCAGTATGAAGGAGCTTACACATACAAGTCCGGGGGAGCTCTCACTACTTGTTTGCCGGAGCTCTCACTACTTGTTTGCCATCATCAAAAAGGGGGAGTATGTGAATACAAGTCCATACTCACAAAGGAGTTTTTGATTCATGGCAAACTCCACAAGCAAACAAGCAACAAGGCACAAGCAAAAGAACTCAAGGAAAAGCAAGTTTGGCTATTCAAGACAAATCAGGTCGACCTGCTCTGCATCTAGGTGGACTCAGAACAAGGAAAACATAGAAGATTCAGAAATTCCACAGACAGGTCGACCTACTCACACTCCAGGTCGACCTAAAATGATGAAATTTACATATCTCACTGTTAGGCCGACTCACATGACAACTAGGTCGACCTAAACTGAAGAAAAGTCTTCAGAACATGTTTCAACAGAATTCTGGTCGACCTAAACCTTCGACAGGTCGACCTAACTGGCAAGAATTTCATCCAAGTTGAATCCAGTTCTGTTAGGTCAACCTAAGCACTACAAGAGGTCGACCTATTTGCTCAAAAAGGCCAAAATTGTAGATCTGCTTTACTCTAACTGATCAGCTCTCATATATATTATCTAATGTGAATTATTGAAGAATCAACACCAACAACTGAAAGATACACAAAGGCTTCTCATCTTCGATCATCGACACAACTCCAACACAACTACACACAATCATTGTTGCGTTGAGGGTTTGTGTTCAAGATCGATAACGTCCATGGAACGGAATTGAAGATTCCTAGTGGGTGAAGATTTGTGGGGTTTTTGGTGAATAAAATCCGAGGGTTTTGTCCTCCAAGATTGGTGAATTTTGGGGGTTTTTATCAAGAGGCTTCATCAAGGATCCAGCTGAGTGTGAAGATTGAAGAACAAGGGTTCAAGCAAGTCAAGACACTGCAGAAAGGGGTCAAAGTGAAGCTTCTGGAAGACCTTGATCTGGCTCAAGATTAAGGGGGAAGAAGATTCAAAGGATCGCCAAAATCGGTTTATTGTTTATCGCTTTGTTATCTTCTTTGTATAAACTGCTTTCAATAATAATGGAAGATTTCCCAATTCCAGTTTGGAATTGGGGGCAGATGTAGTCGTAGCGAGGACGATCGACGAACTGCCTGAACAAATATCGTGTTCTTGTCGCTTTTATCTTTTCATTTACGTTCTGTTCGTATTTGGTTATAATTGCAAATTGATCAACGATTCAAGTGTTAAAATTGTGACTTAAGAACTTGCGTAAACATCACAATTCGCCACACATTGAGTCACAATCAATTTGGATATTATCACCAAGTGTTTGTCCTTTTGCCTCATTCATTATCACAGCATTGCAAAAAAAGTTTATCAAATTAGAAGTTAATCGATACTCTTTAGTGTAACGAATTGATTCGATAACCTATCCTTTCATTGTTAATTCCAATTATTTTGTGGTTTTATCACATATACAACCTTTTCAATAGTGGTCCGGAATAGACGCGAGTCGATTCTGAACCGCTTTCGCTTAAGTTTGAAATAATTCCGAAAAACTCTGAGAGATCTATTCACCCCCCCCTCTAGATCCTTAAGCCTAGCGTCTAACACCTAATGGTATGAATAGTCATAATATAGAGGCGATTATTATAGCTAAAGTAATAATTAGATTGAGATATTCAAAGTTGCCAAAATTACAAAGTTCTGTCTTGAAAGGAGATTATAAGTAGAAATAATAATAATAATAATAATAATAAAACTAAAGAGACTAAAAAGGAACGGAGGCCTTCATTCATTGATATTTGATCTTCGCCAAACCAATTTTATATTGAGAATCCTCTTGGATTTCGGTCAGTTGAGCAACCTATGCATCCATGGCAGTAGCTTTTTCAATATATTCGACGCTTTGTTTTGCCAACTTGTCTGCTTTTGTGCTATCCAAGCCTTGAATAGCAGCTTGTGTTGTCTTTGCTTTGGATATTTTCTCTTTCAGTTCGTCGATTTGAGACTCCCAAAGTTTAATCGAAGAGGCATAATTGTCGAAGTTTGTTTGTGCTAATTGCTGGGCAACGAACAATTTCTCGGAGGCTTCGTAGGCCACAAGCGCTCCGTCGAATTCAGTAGATTTGGCGCGTTCTATTGACTTGATTTGCGTAGTAGCATCCACTTCTCTGTTTCGTTCTGCTTGGACTTGATTAATCAGATTTTGAATATCGATAAGGGTTTCACCTACATCAGTGGGGAAAATAGTGATATTGATCTTGCCTATCAGTTTCTTGATGCTCGAACCAACACTCACTTTTGTCTTCAGTTTCTCGAAGAAGTCAACTTCAAAAACAGACTCTTTCACTTGCTTCAAGAGATCATCATAGGATGTTTCAGATGCGCTAGTGCCAGAAGGAGTCGAAGCCCCAGACATACTCTTATCAGAAGAGGACTCTCTCTGAGATATCATCAGTTTCACGTATTCAAGAGGATCTTTATGCTTTAGAGTAGTCAATTCCTCTTCAGTAAGTGGCAAAGCTGAGTTCTGGGTGGCAGTAGTTTAAGTAAGATTGGTTTGTGTGATGCTGGTAGCAGCGGTTTCGACGACAGAATCCTTATTCACTTCAGGAGCCACCTCTTCCTCAATCATTCTCTCATTTTGGTCGGAAGTATGTTCAGCGTCCCCAATGGATTGATCATCATCATAATCTCTGGGAAAATTGGCGTGAAGAGGGATATTGTTAGGAGTTTCTTCAGAATCCTCACCTCTTGAGTTGGCTTTTTGACAATGTGCCATACTCGTTTCCATGTCTTCGACAGGAGAAGATATCTATGGTTCTTATTGAGCGTCAATTTATTCAAGTAGCAGCGCTCCAGTCGAAGATCCTTTATTCTGGGCAACATTACTTTGAGGAGGAAACTGGCTACCTTCATATGAGGGGTCACCTTGGTTGATGGCAACAGGGATTACAGTTGTTTCCTTAAGAAAAGAATATTAGAATAAAGGAAAGATCTATTTTTCTTTTTTGATGAAAAGGAATAGTAAGAAATGATTACCGGTGGGGTGTCAGGTTTGGAAGCATTGCTTCCAATGTGCTCTAGAACCAAGTTTCTAGAAGGCTGAAGTTGGGTTTCTCTGGAAGGTGGAGGAACATCTTTCAGTTGGACATTAGCAATGTTTGTGGCTTGATAAGAAGAGAGTGTTGCCTTGTGCTTCTTTTGTTTCTTTCCTTTTGGCTTGGGAAAAGCAATTTCTTCCTGTTCTTCGACGACGGCATCACCACTGGATTTCTTCCTTTTGTTTGGCGTCAAGAGAGGTTTCCCACTGCCCTGAAAAAGGAAAAGATAAAGGCTTTTAGAAAAAGGGAAAGGAATAAAGGAGCATATCATTAAATACCTTTGCTTGTTTCGTTGTTTTGGTAGCAACCTCATCAGCTGGATTTCCTTGACTCGAGGAAATGGTCATGCCAGAGGCAGTTTTAGCTCGTCTTTTCGTGATGCCTTCCTTTCGATGGCTGAAAAGAAAATAGTTGGTCGAAATGTGCACTTTATTAAATATTAGTAGGTTGAAAGGTTATAAAACCAAGAAATCCAAACATTCCACACCTTGACCCATTGGTGAGGTAATCCTCACTGCATCCAAGTCGAAGTGAAGGAAGCCTTTGAAACTGTCTAAGGTATGTTTGGTTGCTACTACTCTTTTAGAAGGTTTTTGTTCATCATTTGTCAGTTCTTTAAAGAAATCCCCACATACAAACCAATTGGGGTAAGGGGAAAAAATGATAAAGCAAAATCTGCACTTGGTAATCATGGGAATCGAGATGGTTCGAACTCTAAAGCTAAGTCATATCTAAACTCAGGTTTTACAGCTTTGAGAGTTTTTCTTTTAGAAATTTGTTTTTCGAACTTTTCTTTAAGAATAGGAGTTGCATCACAAACTGTTCGAAGAATATCGGTAGGTTTGTAGACAGTTTCAAAGTACTTTTGGAATGCTTGGATTTCTTCACAATGTGTGAGTTTACCTTTGTGAGACGGATCCTGCAAAGACGAAAAAACTTTTGTCATATTAGCATTGATTTCTTCAGTGGTGTACATATTCAGAGAATAGAAGTCTGTCCACCATTGGTCGAACCCTATTGTAGAATAGAATGCTGGTCGGTACGCTATCAATTGAAAATCAGCAAAGTTTGTGTAGCATTTTTGGTGCGTTTCAATATCTCGAGCGGTCCAAGTGATATTCGCAGCACATAATTCTTGTTTCCGTTGAAAAAGCGAAACAGGGATGAGTTGGCATAATCCAAATTTTCTGGAAAAAAAATTGGGTTGATAAGCCAACAAACATACTTGGCTTTTTACTGGTAGAAGTCTGAAAACCAGCAATTGAGGAAGTGAGAATGCGCGCCATATGTCTTCAACGATGGTGTTCTTCTCTTTCACAGCGTCTTCAAGGGAAGTAGTAAACCAAGTTGGATCGTGAGTTCGACTAGGGAAGGGAGCCATCGAAGGGGTAAAAGTGTGACATGATGAGAACATTAGAGTGAATTGGGTAAGAGAAGCTTGCAAATTTGTATCTTCATCAGCAGGAGTCAACCTAAGGAGTCTGGTACCTTCGATTTTTCTATCTTTGATATCTGGATTATCTTCATCAACGGATCCATGCGTTGACAAAGAAGGTTCGAAGGTGGCACTAAGCCACAATTGAAGGAGCCAGTAAGGGCCAGATAGGAGCAAGTTAGTGTCAGGCTTATAGTTTTTTTTTTTTTTTTTTCACTAGCGGATCCTAGACTCTCATATAAACCTGCTAAGAGGAGTTCACTTAAGCATATTTTTCGACCAGCATGTAATTGGTTGGCAAGTGTTAAGAACCTACGTGCAACTTGCAAGGATTTAGAACAAAAGACGAATTTGGATAACCATAGACCTAAGAATGCTATGTGTTATACGTCTGAGGCAATTTCTTCTTGGGTATGGTATAAACTGATATAAGAACTGAAAGCAACATTCTTAACAGTGAATCTGATTAAGTCTTCACTATCCTGATAAGGGTCAAAGGTTTCTCCTGTCGGAGGGAGTCCAGAGATAGTAGTTATGTCGAAAAGTGTGGGAGTTAACATTCCGCATGGAAGCTGGAAAGTGTTATATGTACTGCCCAAAAGTACAAGCTAGACAACAACAGAGGTTGATAAACAAGCCGTGAAGAAGAGAGAAGGTTGAATATGAAGTTGCGTGAAAAGAAAAGTTTTAAGGTAATAATGGGCTTTTATAGAGTTAACTTATGAAGAGTAGATTATAAATGTCAGAAGCATTGGGTTACGTGCCAGCCGTTTTTAAAGACAGCTGTAAGTTTACTGTTGAAGTTCCCTCGGGAGTGGGAAGTTATGATGAGCCATAACTGCAGGCACGTCTCGATGAGACGTTTTGAGAAAGCAAACCACGACTGATTGACAGTCATTACTGTAGAATCAGGAAGTAATCGAAATCTTGAAGTCACAAGAAATGTCTATCTCTTCATGAATTCGAAATAGCCATTTATTGGGGGCAATTTGTTAGCTGAAGATTTCGATTAAGGGATAGTGATATCTTGAATTGTTGGATCATGATGAAGAAATAGTTCTCATAGAGCTATTTAAGGATTTTCTCTCTAAAAGAGATGTTATTTGACTAAGAGAAATATTAGCAATATGACAAGTATCCTTCGACGTAGGCGCTAGTATAGTCGAAACGGCAGGGCGGGAAGGTTTGAAATTCAAAAGGAAGCGGTTTCGTCCAGTAGACGCGTGAAGGCATCTGAAGGATAGTAAAACGTTCGAAACGTCGAACGTGCCAAACATCTATGTAATGACCATTAGGGTTGAAGTAGTATAAATAGGAGTACTATTGTTTAGTTTGGCATGTTCAAATCAATATACAAAAATTCACAAAATACACTCGAAGTACCGGCGCGAGAGAAATGAGTCTTTACTGAAACAATGTATGTGTGAAGAACATCATATTTTCATACTTTATGTTATTTGTTCAATGCAAAGTTATACTTAAAAGTTCTTTTGTTTATACATTTACTTTATCTCGTTTCAAAGTTATTTACTCATTGCAATTTACATTAGCAAGTTGTATATTTTTGCAAACTGTAGAGATCATTGAATATGAATCAAATCACTAAAACAATATTCGACAATGTCCTAGGATCAATCTAGTTGATCCTGCGAGTAACCAGATTGTTTAAACACTTTGGAGGACTAGCGGTTATTTATCAGAAATCACTGGTAAACACAATGTAAATGAACCCAATATTTTATAAAAACCCGATTTTGAAAATAGTTTTGAATTTTTTCTTTAGAAAGTGTGGGAAAATTTTGGGGTATGACATGGAGTTCTAGGACAAGAGAAATCATGAGAAATGTCATTTTCTTTAAAGAACTTTTCAAAGAGATTGTTCTCGAATTCTCCTCCATAATTACTTCTAACCTTTATGATTCTAAACTCTTTACATTTTGAACTTGGTTACAGAAATCAAAGAACACATAATGTGACTCATCATTGTGCTTTAAGAACTTAACCCATGTCCATCTGCTATAGTCATCAACAATTACCAATCCAAACTTCTTGCCTCTGATTGATGCAGTTTTCACTGGTCATAATAGATCAATGTGCAGAAGTTCTAATGGCCTAGAGGAAGAGACAACATTTTTTGATTTAAAAGATGGTTTTGAAAACTTTCCCTTCTGACATGTTTCACACAGAGCTTCTGAGTTGAACTTCAAATTGGGAAGTCCTCTGACCAGATTGAGTTTGTTAATCTGAGATATTTTTCTCATGCTAACATGTCCCAATCTTCTGTGCCAGACCCATTGCTCATCGTTAACAGACAGAAGACAAGTTACTTTCTGAGATTTAAGATCAGAAAGATCAATTTTATAAATTCTTAAGATAAAAACAATTTGCACAATGATTTTTATCCTGGTTCGTTGTTAACTAAACTACTCCAGTCCACCCCCTTGGAGTGATTTACCTCACCTGAGGATTTAATCCACTAATCACAACCTGATTACTCTAGGAACATAAAGCTTAGATACCCTCTAAGACTTTCTAGAGAATCCGATCACAACTTGATCTCCTCTAGTTCTTACAAATGAATGTAAACAAATTCTTATAAGAGTTACAATGCTTCTTAAAAGCTATAATCATTACTGTGATATTTCTCTTAAAGTTTGAGCTTAATCTCACTAAGATATTACAACAGTAATGAAGTGAGGTTGAAGATGAAGTTTGAGAGCTTTTAGATTTTGACAGCGTTTCTTTATGTTTGCGCATAGTGTTGTATTCAGCTTCTCATCAGAACTTCTATTTATAGGCGTTTGAGAAGATGACCGTTGGGAGCATTTAATGTGTTGCGTGATCCATACAGCATTGCATTTAATGTTTCACTCTTTTGTCAACTACCTCGAGCCTTGCTTTTCCTGCTTTAACTGACGTTGCCTTTAATAGCTTCTAACGTTCCTTTTGTCAGTCAGTGTAGCCTGCCATCTTGTACTTGCTTCTGATCTGATGTTTGTGTAAACACGTTTGAATTTCATCAGAGTTAAACAGCTTGGTGCAGAGCTTCTTCTTGTCTTCTGACCTTGAAGTGCTTCTAGCGTGATACCATGAGAACTTCAGTGCTTCTGCTTCTGATCTCAAGTTCTTCTGATGCTTCAATAGACCATGTTCTGATTCTGCTTGACCATCTTCTGATGTCTTGCGAGAGCATGTTCTGATGTTGCATACTTCAACCTTCTGAGTCAGTGCTTCTTGCGCTGAATTTGTGCATACTCTTTATATATTTCCTGAAATGGAAATTGCATAGGATTAGAGTACCACATTATCTCAAGCAAAATTCATATACATTGTTATCATCAAAACTAAGAATATTGATCAGAACAAATCTTGTTCTAACAATCTCCCCCTTTTTGATGATGACAAAAACATATATAAATGATATGAATTTGCAATCAGAATATCAGACGGCTAAAGACAATTACACAGTTATAGCATAAGCATATAAACATAGTGTGTGAATATGTCTCCCCCTGAGATTAACAATCTCCCCCTGAGATAAATAATCTCCCCCTGAAATAAATACTAGAAGAAATTTATAAATAAAAGACTTCCATGAGTATTTTTCATTTTAGTTGAGACGTTCACATAAGCTTAGAACTTCAGAACATTCAGAGCTTCTGCTTCTTGCTTCCATAGGACAGCTTCAGAGCTTTGAATTTCTTCTTGAATCATTGCATGCTAGATTGTATCAGAACATTGTTGAATGTACCAGAGCATCATCAAAGCATCTCTACATCCTGAAATGTTTCAGAACAAACTAAACGACAAAAGTCAGAGCATGAATGAATCAGAACACAAAATATGTATCAGAGCATATAGTATGTGTCAGAGGACAAAACAAATTGTATCAGAACACATAAAAAAATGCATCAGAACATATAAGGGATAAGAATGTGTTATAGCATATTCTGCCACGAGAATATCATAACATTCTTTCTTCTTGCTTCTGATCTTGAAGCTTCACAGCACTCAGCTTGCTTCAAGTTCCATGAGCATGTTTCTATATAGAATTGCTTTTCCTCATGTCTTTGCTTCTCATGTTGAGCTTTTTAGAATGTCTTCAATCCTGCAAAGAAAACTCAAAGACATAGAACTTGCAAATTCTGTTAGAAATGTGGAGACTTACTCCCAGCAACTGATAATATAAATCAGATCATTTATCACATTTTCTCCCCCTTTTTGTCATAACATCAAAAAACATAAAAGATTCAGATGAAAAGCAAACAATATGAGAGAAAAGAAGATAATATTCATTGATTTCATTAGAAAATTATCAGAAGATACAAAAGGAGATGCAAGAAGACAGATGCCAGAACAAGGAGGCAACTAAGACTCAAAGACTACGACTAGCCTAGCTTAGACATAATCTTGGTCAGCATGTCGTGAATCCCAGCAGTGCTTTCATTTTGCTTCTTCATGAAGTCTCTGAACTCTTCATGTGCTTCATCATGCTTATCCAGGCGAGAAGCAAGGACAGCTTGATTCTGTTGAAGAACCTCCAAAGTCTTCTCCAGACGAGAGGATTCACCAGAAGTTTCACCACCAGTATTCGGTGGAATAGCATGTCCAGCAGAAGCATCCAATGTAAGAACATCTTCTTGAGTTTCCGGAACAGGACTTTTCTTAGAAGATTGATTCTCAGCATCTTGTTTCTCAGCATCAGCTTCTTCCATAGAAGCATCTTCATCATATTCCGGAGTAGGAAGATCAGAAACTCCATTCTCTAGGGCTTGAAGAATCTCAGCCAGATTCTTTGGAGGAATGGAAGCAGCATCGATTGGATGATAGACAACCTCAGGAACAGCCATGGTAGGAGCCTGCTTAGAAGAATTTTCCCTAAGCCAGTGGAATAGCCATTGGGAATCTTCAGTCAGAACAGGAAACTTAGGCTTCCACACAACAATCTCCCAAGAGTGTGCTTCTTGTTCAGCTTCTGAAGCTTCTGCCAGTTCATCAACAAAAGCTTTCTCTTTAAAACAATGCCTGCCTCCAAGGGGACTGTGCCAGAACTCTTCATAGGATCTCAGAATTCCAAGATGACCAGGAGCTTTTGCTTCACATATCTTCTGAAGCTTCCAGAACTCGTAGTTCATCTGTGTTCTGAACATCCTCCAGAGATTCCTAAGTTCAACATCATCCATCCTGGCATGATGTGCTGCCTTCAAAGTCTCTAAATCTGTCTGCAGTCTCAGATTTAACAATTCAAAACGTACACCAACAGAAAATTCCCGGCGGGATTTGAGTCTGGTGATGGCAAAATCTGGTCTCAGAAATAAATAAGGTTGAGGTTCTCTATTGAGACAAAGAGATGATTCTGCTTCATTCTCAGAATCTAACACCACAAACTCAGGTTCAAGACGAGGCTTGGGTGTGTAGTTGTAATCACGAAGCAATTGCTCATGTGATGCAGAAGTTGGAAGGTCAGAGATGGAGGGATTAATTTGTGAGGGAGAAGGAATGGGTTCATAGTTAGCATGAGGAGGAGGTTGAGAAGTGGAGATATTTGAGTGAGGAGGAAAGAGGATTTGAAGAGGTTGAGTATTAAGAATGAGGGTTTCAAGCGGATGGTCAGAAGCAACATTGGTTGTGGCTGGAGAGGAAGGAATGAGAACATTTGTGATAGGTGAAGAAGGTGGGGTAAGAATATTGGTTTGGGGAGAAGAAGGAGGTGTGAGAACATGGGTGAGTTGAGGTGATTCTGTTGGGGCTGTTTCTGGTAGAATTTCTGGTTGAGGGTTAACCGGAACTTCTGTTGGTACAGATTCTGAATGTAAAACAGATACAGAGACAGGTTCAGAAAGATGTATACCTTTGGACATCTTCTGAAGAGCTTCAAATTCAGCCTCAAGTCTTTTCTGCTTCTCGTTCTTCTTCTCTTCCACAATCTTTGCCTTCCCAAGAGAAATTTCTCTTCTTCTGGAATTTTCCAGTCTTTCTTTCTCTCCATCCACAGCTTCTTGATCTTCAACTTCTTGCTGATTCACAGCTTCTGGAATTTCTTCTTCTTCTTCATCTGAATCTACTATTATTAATTTTCTTTTCTTTTTCTTCTTCTTTTCTACATCCTTTCCATCTTCTACATTCTTATTATTTTTCAACTTTCTCTTCTTCTTCTTCTTCTCAACACCTTCTTGTTCAGTCTTTTCATTTTCAACTAATACAACCAGATTTTCTTCAGCAACAACTTCTCTTTCAGCAGCATTCTCATCAACTACTGCAGCAGCTTCTTCTTGGACTTCCTTCTCCTGGTTAACAGAAGAACGATCAAACTTGCGCTTTGTCCTTCTTTCTTTATTTACTACAACTTCTGGTGCAGCTTTTGAAACATCTTCTGAAACTGCAGGCCTGGAAGTGGAAGCTTTCTTGCGACCACCTTTAGCTGGAGGATCTTTGGCTTTATCTTCCTTGAGAGAGTTAAGATATTTAGTCCTAACTTCTGGCAGCTCACTTCTGAAGAATGATTCAAACTCAGCAAGAACATGATTTCTTCTGCTTCTTGCTCCTGGGAGAGGTTGAGGATTGACTCTAACCTCTTGAATGAGATTCATCTTTCTCAAGGTGTGAGCATTCAAGCAGCTTCCTATATCAGTAACAGAATCCTTGATAACTCCTTGAGCTACCAAGTCTTCAATAATCTTGGTATGAATCAGAGGATTGGTGATTATTCTTCCAAAAGGAATAATATTACCTTTCTTCGTTCTGAAAGCATTTCTGGAGTGGAAATGCAGTACAGAATATAGAGAAAATTATGTAGATAATATCAACCTTCTTTTGAGTGGCAATGCAGTACAGAATATATTGCTGCTCTTTGTTGACAAAATCTGCGGAATGGGTTGATTTTCTGTGATAGAAACACCCTAGAAGAATCTTAGTCCAGATTTTGTAGAGATCCTTCATATCTTTGACACGCTTCGTTTTCTTCACATCTGTATAAAGTTTAGCCAGAACGGCATCCCAATCTGCTATTTGATCCATTTCATAGACACCTTCAGGATTTCTTAGATCAAACATCATTCTTAGGATGTTCTCAGTAACAACAACAAACCTTCCATGAACAAACGACAAGATTGATTTAGGGGCTACTACAGCATGCACCCAAAATTCCTTTACTAGTTCTGGGTATACAGGTCCACAGAACTCAGAGAATAGAGAAGTCCATCCTTGAAACAACACATCCTCTTTTAGATGGAACTCGTGTTTTTCAAGACTATCAAAGTCCACCGTTAGTTCACAGATTACTTCTAACACATTTCTGGGAATGTAGCAAGAGATAACTGGAACAATTTGTTGTTCTTCTTCTTGAAGATGTAGAGGAACAGAGGAACCAACGTTGAGAGATGATGAAGCAGCCATTAAAGCAGACCTGAGATTACTGGAAACTTTTCTGGGTTTGCGTTTAGGGTTTGAGAAAAGGGCAAACAAGTTGCAGAAATGCATGCAAGAAGAGAGAGAATGAGAGCGAAAAAGATAAACGTTATGATTTGAAATGTATATATAGGGGCGGATTTGAAAAAGAATGCAATGAAATTATGAGAATGAATAGTTACAGAATCAATTGAAATCAAATGCATTAAATGATTAGTGACGTTAGGTGAGAGAACGTGATATTTGAAATGATTTACACAGTTACCTAGGGTGGCGTCCCATCAGTTTCACGCACGCTTTTACCTATCGTGTGAACACTTGATGACAGCTGTTACAAAATTTGCTTCTGATGAAAGATAGAACTTCTCATCTTCTGATTCTAATCAATTGTTCTGACTACCATTCTTTAGAAAAGATCTGGTTCTGATAGGACCATCTTTCTTTCCCAGAATGACATCTTCTGAATAAGCAGAGGTGAGTCTAGAAGATCTTCTGACTATTGGCTCTTCAGAAATTATGAGATTCTCTAAAGACGCAGCAACTTGATCTTCTGATCCTTTGCTTCTGAGATTTTCAGCTTCTGATACTTTGCTTCTTGGTTCTACAGCTTCTGATATATCAATATCTAAATCTTCAAAATTCTCAAACTGCTTTGGCTTTTCAAGACCAAGCATATCATAAATCTGATATTGATTGATTCTTCTACAACCAATGTTTCAGTATTGTATACTTTGTAGCCTTTAGATCGTTCAGAATATCCAAGAAGGAAACATTTCTGTGCCTTAGAATCAAACTTACCAAGATGATCTTTAGTATTCAGAATGAAACAAACACATCCAAAAGGATGAAAATATGAAATGTTAGGCTTTCTATTTTTCCACAATTCATAAGGAGTCTTATTTAGAATAGGTCTTATAGAGATTCTATTCTGAATATAACATGCAGTATTTATTGCTTCTGCCCAGAAATGCTTAGCTGATAACACGATTTTATATCGTATATTTAGCTTGAAATCCATAAATATTTATAGCATTTTCCGTTTATTATATTGTTTTATTATGATATTATGCGAGTATTTGCTTTGTTTCAAGTTTCAATTGTGTGTGGCCCAAATCATCCCAGCACGTGGAGACGCACGTCTCCAACGTTCTTCTGCCACGTCACCAAGAGGAGACGCCCGTCTCCAACTGCCCCTGGATTTTCTCCACTTGAGACGCACGTCTCAAGTCGTTCAAAGAAGTCTCCCCAAAAAGTGGAGACGCACGTCTCCAAGCCCCAGTCAGAGAAAGTCCTCTTTTCACGCGTTTCAACTGCAAAGGCTCGCCTATAAATAGAGGCAGCTACTTCACTTCAAACAGTCCGATTTTCTGCTAACGAAGTGCTGCCGAAATTACTCCGCGACCATAATTTTCTTTCCCGCTTTCAATTAAACCGTTTATTTTTCTCACAGCAATTTCCACATCGGAGATTGTTGTGAACCTTTTATAAATATAGCCTTACGTTAGATTTATCCTTTTTATTCCTTGTTTTAAATTTCTGCCCGTTTATTTCCGAAGAACGATCCAGCCAACCTGTGGTGGAAGTTCGATACTTCAAGATTCAATTCAATTCAGATTTATTTTATTTCAGGTTTATCATTTACCGCTTTATTTATTATTGTTATTGCATGATATATTGTATGCCATTTGACATGCCTTTTATTATAAACCAAATGAATTTATGCATGTTTAACCGTATTAATATGTCTGGCTAATTAACTAAGATATCGGTATGTAAAGTAAGTTAACCGTGGGATCCGAAATAAATTGGCTTAATTATATTTTATTAAATTTCACTTGTTTTTGGTTTGTATGTCTAATTTAATTAGTAAGTCTTAAAACCAATAGAGCAAAAGTTTGAGGGCTTAAGACGGTCAAAGGTTAAAATCAATAGAGCGAAAGTTTGAGATCTTTAACTGGATAGTAGACATAGGACATTAGTTTTAAGGATGGCGAAAGCGTATTAAAACTAATTAGAACTTATTTATTTTCAAAAAATGTTTTTACACCCGCGCGGGATGGCGAAAGCGTACGTTAGGGATATTAGCATGTTCCGAGTCAACAGAGCGAAAGTTTGAGATTAGGAGATTTAAATAGATAACAACTTCATAAAACAAGCATTTTATTAATTACGTTGTTTCCAAAAAGCTTTTCTAAAATCTAATGGGATGGCGAAAGCGTACATTACGAGTTAGGACAGTAGTCTAAATCAACAGAGCGAAAGTTTGAGAGGAGGACTTTTAATCAATTGAATTAATAAAGATTTTTAATCGAATTAATACGTTAGCCAATGGACCTTCGGATCACCTAAAGTTAAACGAAATACATACTGATATCTGTCTAGTATTATATTTCTTAGAATTCACAATCACTTCCCCTTAGAAACAATCAAAATATTAGTAGCCTTAGCTTTACATAGTAACCTTAGATAACGGTAGATCGATTCATAGTCCCTGTGGATTCGATATCTTTTAAAACTACACGACACGACTGTGCACTTGCAGTCATCAGATTAATAGACACGTAAAGTCGCGATCATTAGCCATATTGGTTTCATTGATCATGGTTATGGCCGTTTCTTGTAGAGTCCTATTCTTTCGTTCTACAACTCCATTTTGCTGTGGAGTTCTAGGACACCAGAAATCATGGGCAATACCATTTTCTTTAAAGAACTCCTCAAAGAATCTGTTCTCAAATTCACCACCATGATCACTTCTGACCTTTATGATTTTACACTCCTTCTCAGATTGAATCTGAGTGCAGAATTTAAAGAACACCGAATGAGACTCATCCTTGTGTTTTAAGAACTTTACCCATGTCCAGCGGCTATAATCATCTACGATTACTAATCCATATTTCTTCCCTCTGACAGATGCTGTTTTGACTGGGCCAAACAGATCAATGTGCAGAAGTTCTAGTGGCCTAGAGGAAGAGACAACATTCTTAGATTTGAATGCAGGTTTGGAGAACTTGCCCTTCTGACATGCTTCGCAAAGAGCATCTGATTTGTATTTCAGATTTGGGAGTCCTCTGACCAGATTTAGTTTGTTAATCTGAGAAATCTTTCTCAAACTAGCATGGCCTAATCTTCTGTGCCAGACCCATTGCTCTTCAGAAACAGACATAAGGCAAGTCACCTTCTGCTTCTCAAGATCAGAAAGATCAATCTTATAAATGTTGTTCTTTCTCTTGCATGTAAATAGGATTGAGCCATCCTTCTGACTTACAGCCTTGCAAGACTTTTGATTGAAGATTATGTCATAACCATTGTCACTTAATTGACTTATGGATAATAAGTTATGCGCTAATCCTTCTACAAGAAGTACATTAGATATGGAAGGAGAGTTACCAATACTTATGGTTCTAGAGCCAATTATCTTGCCCTTCTGATCTCCTCCAAACGTGACTTCTCCACCAGACTTAAGCACCAGGTCTTGGAACATAGTCCTTCTTCCCGTCATGTGTCGTGAGCACCCAGAGTCCAGGTACCATGACATGTTATGCTTTGTCTTCTTTGCTGCCAAGGATATCTGCAACAGAAATTATCTTCTCCTTAGGTACCCACAACTTCTTGGGTCCTTTCTTGTTAGTTTTCCTCAAGTTCTGATTGAACTTGGGTTTAGCATAATAAACAACAGGAGGTACAGCATGATATTCCTTAGGTTTAGCAGCATGATATTTTCTAGGTTGTGTCACATGCTTCTTAGTGTGTGTAGCATGAAAGCTTTTGGCATGTGAAGTGAGCCTAATATCATGTGAGTGGCCATATTTGAACTGATCATACAATGGCTTGTATGTGATTTTCATATCATCTACAGGTTCAAATTTGTGTGGGGTATCACCCTCATAGCCAACGCCAATCCTTTTGTTTCCAAAAACACCATATATCATAGAAGCAAGATGACTTCTGTCAATACTTCTAGATAAGAACTTTCTGAAGCTCGAATCATATTCTTTCAGAATATGATTGAGACTAGGAATGGATTTTTCTGATTCAGAAGGAGATCTAATATCTTGGGATAATTTTAAAACTTTTTCCTTCAGTTCAGAATTTTCCACTTCCAGCTTCTTAATTTCATAATCAAATAGCTTTTTCAGCTTTTTGTATTTGATACTAAGATGAGCCTTGAGTTCCAGAAGTTCTATTAAACTGGAAACTAACTCTTCTCTAGATAGTTCAGAAAATACCTCTTCAGAATCTGATTCTGATGTAGATTCTGATCCATCATCAACTGTGGCCATCAGTACAATGTTTACCTGCTCGCCTTCAGAGTCTGATTCTGATTCTGAATCTGAATCATCCCATGTTGCCATAAGACCTTTCTTCTTATGAAACTTCTTCTTGGGATTCTCCTTCTGAAGTTTTGCACACTCATTCTTGTAGTGAACAGGCTCATTACATTCATAGCATGTGACCTTCTTCTTGTACCTAAATGATGGAAAAGGGGTGCTGAAGCAAGAAAGGGGTGTTTAGGAAGCCCAAATGTGCAAAACGCTGGCCCAGCCCACGAAGGATCAATTGTGCGTGCCCGGGGACTATGCACTTGCAGTCATCAGATTAATAGACACGTAAAGTCGCGATCAAGTTTTTGGCGCCGTTGCCGGGGACTATTTAAGTCGATATCGTAACTCACTGTTACACCGTAGAGACTAGGGCAATTCTTTCCTTTCTTTTTGAACGATTGTATGCCAAATAATCGTTCACAAGGAGGAGATTTAATACAACGAATTAACGAGATCGAACGTTTCATTAACGTCAAACGTCGAGCTCGCAATCTTCCCGAAGTAGCACCAATTCCGATTAATCAGGAATTGATCTTTACTGATCAAATCAATCAAATTACCCCGAAGTTAGAGATGGCTGATATTCGTCCTCTTAGAGACTACGTCGCTCCTTCACGCGCTGAACCGCGCTCAAGTATCGCACCACCTGCGATTGAGGCGAACAATTTCGAACTGAAACCTTCGTTGGTACAAGTTGTTCAACATAACCAATTCTCTGGAAGCCCTACAGATGACCCCAACCTCCATTTATCTGTGTTTGTGCAATATGCCGACACTGTCAAAGCTAACAATGTTAGTTCCGAAGCTATTCGATTACGTCTCTTTCCCTTCTCCTTGAGAGATAGAGCTAGAGCGTGGCTTCAATCCCTACCTTCTAATTCCATAACTACATGGGACGAATTGAAGAGAGTATTCCTAGCTAGATATTTTCCGCCTAGCAAAACCGCTATGCTAAGAGGTCAAATCAACGGATTTACCCAGAAAGATAACGAATCACTCTTCGAAGCTTGGGAACGATACAAGGACATGCTTAGACTATGCCCTCATCATGGACTCGAACCATGGCTGATCATCCATACTTTCTATGGTGGTCTCCTTTATAACACTAAAATGACTATAGATGCCGCTGCTGGCGGAGCATTAATGGACAAACCCCATGATGAAGCATATAACCTCATAGAGAACATGGCACAAAACCATTACCAATGGGGTGGAGAACGAGCCGCTCTAGAGAAAACCCAAACCAAAGGAGGAATGTACGAAGTAAGTGGTATAGACCGCGTTAACGCTAAAGTAGACGCTTTAACTCAAAAGATCGAAAACTTAACCATCACTCCTTCAGCCACCACTGCTTCCGTAGCACCTAACTGCGAAATTTGTGGATTAACTGGACACGCAGTTGCCGAATGTCAACTCTTGACTGGTATCCCATCTGATCAAGTAAACTATGCTCAAGGAAACCCTTATTCTAACACGTACAACCCTGGATGGAAGAACCATCCAAACTTTTCATATAAGAACAACAATGCGTTGTACGCGCCTGGACAAGCACCTGCTGTCCCACCTGGCTATCAAAAAGCGCCTGTAGCTGCTCAAAACGCCCCTAGGAAGTCGAACCTAGAAATTATGATGGAAAACTTTATAGCTTCCCAACAACAAACTAACAAGGACTTCCTAAATCAAAACATCCACAATAGTGAGCAACTAAAACAATTATCGAACAAAGTAGATGCCTTAGCTACGCATAACAAAATGTTAGAAACTCAAATTTCACAAGTAGCTCAACAACAAGCACCTACTGCTGCCCCTGCTGGCACGTTTCCTGCTCAACCACAACCTAATCCTAAAGGACATGCGAACGCGATAAAACTACGAAGTGGAACAAACTACGATGGACCTAAAGATCCTAGAACTCAGAACGCACCCATGTCACAACAAGAGCCAAAGGAAGCCAAAAAGACATCAACTGATGACCAAACTGCTAAGACCAATGAGAACAACACCGAAGTGGAACCTGAAAAGGAAAAACCTTACGTTCCACCACCTCCTTATAAGCCACCAATTCCTTATCCTCATAGATTAGCTAAATTCAAAACTGAAGCGCAATTTAAAAAATTTGTAGAACTTCTGAAACAATTAAACATAACCATACCTTTCACAGAAGCTATAACTCAGATGCCTTCGTACGCTAAATTCCTGAAAGAAATTCTATCGAACAAAAAGAAACTCGAGGATAACGAAACTGTAACACTTACCGCTGAATGTAGCGCTATCATCCAAAATAACATGCCTCTCAAACTGAAAGATCCTGGTAGTTTCTCCATACCATGCGTAATAGGAAAGACTATTATAGAAAAAGCCTTGTGCGACTTAGGAGCCAGTGTTAGATTGATGCCTCTTTCAACCTGTAAGAAACTAAATCTGGGTGAGCTTAAGGCAACGAGAATGTCTCTTCAACTAGCCGACCGTTCCGTCAAATACCCTGTAGGAATGTTAGAAAATATCCCTGTGCGTGTGTTAGCTGAAGATTTCGTTTTATGTTGTTTATCCTTCGAAAGAGTTGAGAATCGAAGGAAAGATGGTTACTGATGGCCATCCCTTAAAAAATGGCTACTGATGGTCATGCTTCGGAAAAATAAAGACTTCTAAGTTCGATGAATATAAAGTGAACGCTGAAAGATTAATGAAAGCATATGTCTTCGGGACCTAGACAAAATTCATAGAATATGTATTCAAGTATTACTACTTAGCGTGTTTTTAGTAGTGTTTGTTTAATACACTGCCACGCGTCGAAGATGGACTCAGGCGGGAAGATTTGAAATTCGAATTAGACGGTTTCGTAACCGTTCAACAACAGATGGCTTCGCTGGAAGTTCTGATGAGAAACGTGGCAGCAGATTAGTATAGGACCGTTAAGGTCGAAACTAGTATAAATAGGAGTCTTAGCGTTAGGATTCTGTGTGTTCATTTTGTACAAATCACTCACATATTTACTCAAGTATCAAGCGTTAAGAGAAAGAGTTCGCTGAGAAAATGTACGTATGACACCACCATTTTAATACATGTGTATTATCTTTTGTTTTTATCTTTCAGAATTACTGCATTTCGTTTATTTCTTGCCATTTACGTTTCTGCATCTTTACTTTAACGTCATTTACTTTCGAATTACTTTCACGCTATTTACTTTCAAAGTCTTTTATATTTCTGCAGTTTAAGATTCTGTATGTTTCAATTGTCCTTTTAATTTTTATGTCATGTCACTTCAATGAAGTCATATTTATATATAACAAAGTGATTGTCGAGATTATTTGTTCTGTTAATCGAACAACGCTTATTGAAGAAGACAAATAATGAATATGGTTCGAACAAACATTGATAACAATCTTCTTGACTATGTGTCCTAGGATCAATCTAGTCGATCCTGCAAGTAACCAAATCATATTTATTATAGTTTGGAAGACTAGCGGTTGTTTACCGGAAATCACCGTAAACAAATTGGCACGCCCAGTGGGACAGTGTCAAGCAGATTGTTTTAATCAAGTGCTTTATTTTTGTCTAGACAATATCAAGATCTTGTATGAACCTTAGGAACGGTAAATTAAAGAACAGTGCACAACCGATTCCCAAACGAAGGTACAACAGGAAAATGGTCGTTACGGCCAGTGCAGGGGGTAATCAAGATCCCCCACAAGGTTCAGGATCAGGAGCGGCAAATTCGACTTCTACTCAAGAACCACGAGATGCAACGGGTCCAAATGGATCGAGACCTGCGGATAATTCCCAGACTATGCCTGAAAATAATACAGTACC